>NC_045554.1:44991064-45089790 GCF_009769535.1 Thamnophis elegans | reverse complement strand
TCAAATCTATTTATCTCTATCTCTCTATCTCTCTATATCTATATCTATCTATCTATCTATCTATCTATCTATCTATCTATCTATCTATCTATCTATCTACCTATCTATCTATCTATGTATCTATATATCTCTATCTCTATCTCTATCTCTATGTCTGTCTGTCTGTCTGTCTGTCTGTCTGTCTGTCTACCTACCTACCTACGTACGTACCTATCTATCTATCTATCTATCTATCTATCTATCTATCTATCTATCTATCATCTATCTATCTATCTATCTATCTATCTATCTATCATCTATCATCTATCTATCTATCTATCTATCTATCTATCTATCTATCTATCTATCTATCTATCTATCTATCTATCTATCTATCTGGCTGTGTGTGTGCGTATGTTCCAGCATAACTCTGGAATGCCTTGAGCAATTTCAACCAAAGTTGGTACACAGATGACTTTCTCTCTGGAAACAAATGCTGTGGGGGTAGGACACCCCTAACGCTCCTTGGGGGGGTGTTCTGTTAAGATACAGCCTGTTGTGCCTTAAAATGGATTCTACTGTACTACCGTAAAATGGCTTATACTGTACAGTTGCCACGGCTTCACAGTACTCCACAAGGGGGCTCCCTCTGGCAAGGGGGGAAAATCCAACATTAGAAATTACGTTTCAACCGGACATTTTCCCCCTATAAATAAATACCCAGGCAACACCGGGTTATCACCTAGTGGCAAATAAATTTGTGAAGAGACAGGAAGGTGGGAAAAATGTCGATTTGCTCGAGTTTTGCCGGGACACTTACTGCCAAAAATGGGCACAAAGATATTCTCTTCCTTGGACACCACCGAGGGCAAGCCTGCCACGGCACAAACGATGCTGTCGAAGAAGGTCGAGTGCGGAGCGACCACCAAGATGGGCGCCTCTTGAGGACTAGCGACTTTCCCTTTGACTTTGACTTGGAAGCCCATTGCGAAGAACAAGGCTCGGCCGAAGATGTGGAGGCCGATCTTGGATATTCTCCTTGCAGAGAAAGAGAGAGAGAGATGTTTTTGTTGGGCATTCTACCAGATAAAGTATAACAAGGGGAAAACGTATTTTATTTTACGTGTGTTGCCCGCAGCCAGAACTGCATTTGCACAACGATTGAAGAGTGAAGAGATCCCTGCATAATGAAAAGGGGATTAAAAAAATATATATTAGAATGTGCAGAAATGGATAGACGGACACTTACAATCAAGGAAAAGGAAGAAACTGGATACTTTTTCACGTGGGACATATTTTATCAACGACTAGCTAATAAAAACAGATGTTAGAAACCTGCAGATACAAAAAAAAAGGACGAATGATACAAGGGAGGTTTGTTAAAATGGATAAGCTAATATTAATGTTGATATTGATATTGACTGAAGCTCGTCCTTGAATTATACTCTAAAACTTTAGCCGCCGTCTGAAATTAACAAGGGCCCTGAAAAAGGACCAACAGTCTTCACAACTGTTGCAGCGTCCTTGGGACTACAATTCAGGAGCTTGGCGACTGGCAGTTGCTTACAATGGTTGCAACATCTGGGTCACGTGATATCTCTTTGTGTGTCTCTCTCTGTCTCTGTCTCTCTCTCTGTCTCTCTCTTTCTCTGTGTGTGTCTCTCTCTCTGTGTATGTTTCTCTCTCTGTGTGTGTGTGTGTGTGTGTGCCTCTCTCTGCCTCTCTCTCTGTCTGTCTCTCTCTGTCTCTGCCCGTCTGTTTCTGTCTTTCTCTCTCTGCCTCTCTCTGTGTGTGTTTCTCTTCTCTTCTCTCTCTCTCTCTCTCACTCTCTCTCTCACTCTCTTACTCTCTCTGTGTGTGCCTCTCTCTGCCTCTCTCTCTCTCTGTGTGTCTCTCTGTCTCTCTGGCCTCTGTGTGTGTCTCTCTCTGTGTGTGTGTCTCTCTCTCTGTGTGTGAGTGTGTCTGTCTGCCTCTCTCTGCCTCTCTCTCTGTCTGTCTCTGTCTCTCTGCTTCTCTCTCTGTCTGTCTCTCTCTCTCTGCCTCTCTCTGTGTGTCTGTCTGTCTGTCTTTCTCTCTGCCTCTGTGTGTGTGTATGTGTTTCTCTTCTGTGTGTGTGTGTGTGTGTCTGCTTCTCTCTGCCTCTCTCTCTCTGTGTGTCTCTTTGTCTCTCTGCCTCTGTGTGTGTGTCTCTTTCTCTCTGTGTATGTTTCTCTCTGTGTGTGTGTGTGTCTGCCTCTCTCTCTCTCTCTCTGTGTGTCTCTGCCTCTCTCTGTGTCTGTCTGTCTGTCTCTCTCTCTGCCTCTGTATGTGTGTGTGTGTGTCTGCCTCTCTCTCTCTCTCTGTGTCTGCCTCTCTCTCTCTCTGTATGTCTCTCTGTCCCTCTGTGTCTGTCTCTCTGCCTCTCTCTGTGTCTCTGTCTCTCTCTGTCTCTCTCTCTCTGCTTCTCTCTCTGTGTCTGTCTGTCTCTCTCTGTGTCTCTCTCTCTCTCTCTCTCTCTCTGCCTCTGTGTGTGTGTATGTCTCTCTCTCTGTGTATGTGTGTTTCTGTGTGTGTGTGTGTGTGTGTCTGTCTGCCTCTCTCTGCCTCTCTCTCTCTCTCTGTCTCTGTCTCTCTCTCTCGCTCTCTGTCTCTGGGTGTGTGTCTGTTTGTGTGTTCCAACCAGCAAAATCAATAGGAAGAATCAGCATACTTAACATGCACTTGATTCATTAAGGACCATGATAAAATCAGTCACTGACACATGACGATTCATTGAACGACCTCATTGTTTAGCGATGGAAGCTTTAACTGTAATGAAAGGTAAGCAGGTACAACCTGGAGCCAGTGGTTGAAGCGGACAAGCAATTATGACCCCCTGTGACTTGTGGACATGCTGGCTCAGGAATTCTGGGAGATTTGAAATCCACAGGTTGTAAAGAAGAGGCCCATCCTCTGGTTTAAGGCCTCAGGCCAGAAACCAGGAGACCGTGAGTTCTAGTCTTGCCTTAGGCACAAGGCCAGCTGGGGTGACCGTGGGCCAGTCCATCTCTCACCACCCTAGAAAGCAGGCAATGACAAACCGCTTCTGAAACCTGGCCAAGAAAACTGCAGGAAGAAAACTGATCCAGGAAGTTGTTCCAAGAGTCAACACTGACTCAAATGTAAATATGAGTTGTTCACACACACACAGACACACACACACTGTTCACCTATTTCCCCAGCTCTTTAAGACGTGGCTCCATGCAGAATCCCCCTCCTCGTTTCTACAAAGCGAATGCTGGAGCTATTTCCAACATTTACATAAGCTCAGCTGCCTCATTCAACCGTTGCAATTCCCACCCCGTGAATCAATATTTGTCCTAATTATTCATTTGCATCTTTATTTGTCGACTTCCGGCCCTTTTCATTAGTTGGTGGGATGGGGGCGGGCGGGTGAGGGGGAAAGAATAGCCTATCACAGTATTACCAAAACGTACAACACAAACAACAAAAACCCACAAAGCTATGCATATACAAACTGAAAAGGTAAAGGTAAACATTCCTCTTGCACATATGTGCTAGTCATTCCCGACTCTAGGGGGCGGTGCTCATCTCCATTTCAAAGCCAAAGATCCAGCGCTGTCCGAAGACGTCTCCATGGTCATGTGGCCGGCATGACTAAATGCCGAAGGCGCACGGAACGCTGTTCCCTTCCCACCAAAGGTGGTCCCTATTTTTCTACTTGCATTCTACTGCTAGGTTGGAAGAAGCTGGGACAAGTAACGGGTGTTCACTCCGTTATGCGGCGCTAGGGATTCAAACCGCCGACCTTTCTGATCGACAAGCTCAGCGTCTTAGCCACTGAGCCACGCATCCTATGCATGATAGGATATCTTTGCTGAACAGATAGCATATTTGATTTCGAACTGCTAGGCTGGCAGAAGCTGGGACAAGTAACGGGAGCTCGCTCCATTACGCGGCGCTAGGGATTCGAACTGCCGACCTTTCTGATCAACAAGTTCAGCGTCTTAGCCACTGAGCCACCACGTCCCTTATGAAAAGTGTACAGCTTGCAATTAAAAGCATTAAAAAAGAAAGTAAAATTTTGGGTCACCCGATGATGTTGGGGGAAAGCATTAATATTTATGTATTATCACAAGAGATCAGTTAGCAAAATCAAAGGGTGGCTAGGCAGAAGGATCGAGTTTTGGATGAGATTTATGAATGCTGCAGGAAATAAACACTGTTATCAAATAAATATTGTTATCATTAACCCCATAACGGTACAGGTCAGCTAACCCTGAAAGACACGTCTTCCAATCTTAAAACAAGAAGTTTAGAGTCATTTGTTCATTTTTTCAAAAGGACAAAAAGAAATGTGGAAAAGATGTGGAGACTCTAGAAAGAGTGCAGAGAAGAGCAACAAAGATGATTAGGGGACTGGATGCTAAAACATATGAGGAACGGTTGCAGGAACTGGGTATGTCTAATTTCATGAAAAGAAGGACTAAGGGAGACATGATAGCAGTCTTCCAATATCTCAGAGGTTGCCCCAAAGAAGAGGGAGTCAAGCTATTCTCCAAGGCACCTGAGGGCAGGACAAGAAGCAATGGGTGGAAACTAATCAAGGAGAGAAGCAACTTAGAAATGAGGAGAAATTTCCTGACAGTGAGAACAATTAATCAGTGGAACCAACTTGCCTCCAGAAGTTGTGAATGCTCCAACACTGGAGGTTTTTAAGAAGATGTTGGATCGCCATTTGTCTGAAACGGTATAGGGTTTCCTGCCTAGGCAGGGGGACTGGACTAGAAGACCTCCAAGGTCCCTTCCAACTCTGCTATTGTATAAAACATCGCAGTACTTCCGTTCCCCTTGCTGAAGACAAAATTAAGTCCAAGTTGCATATGTGTGAGCTTTTCATCCAGTTCTGCTGCAAAATGTTGGAATCTGTCCAAATTTCCTGTTATCGGAGCACCAGTTGGGTTCCTAAGCTACATTTAAAAACAGAAATTGGAGGTGATTTGTGTAGAGTCAACATTTATTTCAAGTCAGAATGAAAAATGAAGGTGTTTCACACAATAAATGACCTCCACGCCGCCGTGATCTCAACTCTTTCGACATTCTCTCCTCTTTGCAAACCAGGTGATGCTTCCATGAAAAATACAAATAACAGTCTTTAGATATGTCCCATATTACCTTCTCCATCCTCGGAGGGGCGCCGAGCCTTTTTCATTGGTGCAGGATGTTGCGAGGAGGACAAAAGGCCAAGCCAGCAACAGAAGGAGTACGATGAACGCAGCACGTAGAGGGAGGAGGATAAGGCCCAAGAAGAACACCTGAGAAAGAAGGGACCACGTTAAAGACACATCTGGACAACTTCTGGAATTCTTGACTTCAGAAGCATGAAGTCTGGGGTTAAATTTGTGCACCGGGGAACAATCTCAACTCCACCACTTCCTGCGGATCCAGGGATGAGATCCAAGTTAGGTCAGATCAAATTGAGGGCCAAACTTGATCTGCTCAACTTCTGCAATTCAGAGAAGTGTGAGAGTTGTTTGCCTCAGTACAGAGAGTCCTCAACCTGCAATATTTCAAAAAAACCCAAAAACTCTATGCTCTGTATTTCTAAGGCTTCTCAACTTTGGCAACTTTAAGGGGCGAGGACTTCAACTCCCTGAATCAGTGGTGGGTTTCAAAAATTGTTCGAACCTACTCTGTGGGTGTGGCCTCCTTTGTGGGAGTGGCTTGCCACCCATGTGACCGGATGGGAGTGGCTTGGCGCCCATGTGATCGGATATGAAGATGCCGATGACACTTGTCAGGACCACCTTAAATGACCTCACACACAGCACTGGCATGCATAAGAATAGGATGTCAACTTGTTTTTTAAAAGGCATCTTTGGTTAGCGTTAAAACAACTTCAACACACACAATGTTCTGATTGCACCACAAACTCCTCCCTATGAAGAATGGTTGCAGGAATTGGGTATTTTTCGTTTAATGAAAAGAAGAACTAGATAGGACTGAGGTGGGGTGGGGGGCCGGGTTCCTACCAGTTCGCACCTACTCGGTAGAACCGGTTCGTCAAATCTCCTGAACCGGTTAGAAGAGGTTCCACCAGTGGACCCAGAAAGCAGGCCACACCTACAGAAGAAGTTCCAAAAATTTTTGAAACCCACCACTGTCTCCCACACACACAGATAGACAGACTGACACAGAGAGAGAGAGAAAGGAAGAAAGAAAGGAAAGAAAGAAAAAGAGTGAGAGATGAAAGAAAAAAAGAAAAAAGGGACAGAGAGACAAAAGGAAGGAAGGAGAGAGAGAGAGGGAGGGAGAGGGAGAACACATGGCTGGCAAGCCACTCCCACCAGGTCACATGGCCATCAAGCCACTCCCACAAAGGTGGCCACAGAGTAGGTTCCAAAAAAATTTGAAACCCACCACTGGGTCAACCTATTCTCCAAAGCACCTAAGGGCAGGAAAAGAAGCAATGGGTGGAAACTAATCAAGAAGAAGAAGAACCTAGAACTAAGGAGGAATTCCCTGACAGTTAGAAGAATTAATCAGTGGAACAAATTGCCTCCAGAAGTTGTGAATGTCCCAGCACTGGAAGTTTTTAAGAAGATGTTGGATATCCATTTGTCTGAAGTGGTGTTGGGTTTCCTGCCTAAGCAGGGGGTTGGACTAGAAGACCTCCAAGGTCCCGAGGTGGCACAGTGGTTAAAGTGCTGTACTGCAGGCTACTTCAGCTGATTGCTAGTTCAGCAGTTCGGCTGTTCAAATCTCACCGGCTCAGGGTTGACTCAGCCTTCCATCCTTCCGAGGTGGGTAAAATGAGGACCCGGATTGTTGTTGGGGGCGATATGCTGACTCTCTGTAAACCGCTTAGAGAGGCCTGAAAGCCCTATGAAGCGGTATATAAGTCTAACTGCTATTGCTATTGCTATTGCTATTCCAACTCTATTATTCTGTTAAACTCAAACCCCACATCTAGCCACCTTTCTAATATTCCCATTTAGGGTTCTCTTCCCAAAACTTACTTCAACTTGTTTACTGGATTAAAGGCGGGGTATTATGCACTGGATCATACTATAACTCAAATTAAAAGTTTACAAGCTTTGCACGTTGTAAAAATGGAGCTGATGGTCCTTTAAATGATTAAACGTTTTTGCAAACTCATCTTCTACTCATTCCTCTGGGCTAAGAGCCATCCATTCAGTTCAACCGGAGTAACTGACTACCAAGTATTTTCTAAACACATTTTTTCACTTTCTCTCTCAAGAGCCTTTCATAAACAAATCCACAGGGGCTGGTTTATTTTTCCTAAAAAGCAACGTTCCTGGAACGGTAGGAGAGAGATTGAGAACTGAGTTCAGAAATTGGTGAAAAGAACAGTCAGATCCCCCCCCCCACATTTGAATGTGGGTAATACAAAAACCAGAAAACCAGAAGAAGTCTGGGATGAGAAAGTTAAATTGCTGTAGCTCAAAATGCATTGCCGATGGAACTCCTTGCCACAAGATTCCCTGAATATCCTATGCTTAACACCAGAGTTTTAGATTCATAAAGGAGGGATTTGTCATCAATGAACGTTAAATACAGTCGTTCTGACCTAGGCATCCTGAGACAGTAAAAATCACACGCTTAGTCCCCCAAAAAACCTCTTTTTTAGTTAAACGGCTGTGAATTATTTTCATTCACAGCCCGTAATGAATCACAATTTGTGAATAGTCGGACAGAAATCTGCCAAAGTCTTTCGGGATAAAGCTGATAAGCACCCACCTTGATCTCCCTTGAAATGCTGCCAAGGACCAAAATTGCCAATTAGTTTTGCAAGGTCAAACAGAGCACAGAGTCAAAACGAAGCTTCAGAGTTTAAACCGACCAGAACGAACACAGTTGCTTCCTGCAAAAGCTCACCTTCATTTGCTCCTCCTTTATGTCTTATAGGAGGGGCCAATTATGTCCAAGCCTTTCTCCTGAGTCGCCCCTTTTGTCTTAACTGTTCTTGTCTTTTGGCAGCTCTGCGCATGCGTGCACTAGGAATAGGCTCCCCCTATTCCTCTGCCTCACTGATGTCCGTCTCTGGAGGCAGCACATAACTCCCAGATGGCCCTGGCCTCCTCTCTGCCTCCGATGCAGAGCCCTTTTCCGAGCCTTCCTCAAACTCCAGGACTGGCCCATGTTCCACCCCAACCTCCTCACTCTCTGACTCTGCTGTCAGCTCCGCAAGCCGCTGGTCAGTAAATAAGTTACTGGCAAATATTGATTGGACAAAAACTTGGAAAACTTAAGTAACTTTTTAATGGCTTGAGTTAAGTCATTGACCATTAATCAACCTCAGAGAGATATAGAAAACAATGTCCCGTTTAGAGTAATTTAATGTGCAACCAAGACTAGCAAAGCAGGTTTAATGTAAATTTCAGAAACCTTCTCAATAGTAAGATGCCTTGTTTCAGGGTATGTTTCCACCTGGCAGGTGCCAGAAATAGTTAAATATTAATTTAACGGTATACTAATATGCAGCCCAGCACCTTCACAAAAATGAAAGACTTTTCTTCAATGCTTAAGGCAGACCATCTATTATTGGTCATTCACAGCCGGCCGTGTTAAAAGGAAGAAGCAGAGAGAAGAAAGGAGGAAATATTCTTTGAAATGTCAGATGTGATTAAATCGTCCAAAGTTAAGTTCAGGGTTGGGGTTCAATGAAGAGGTCACCACAGCAAGGCAAATGTACAGAAAAGACCTCGATGTTCCGTATCTTCAAGTTTTAAAATATCAGATACAGGAAGTGGTGACTAATTTTTTCTTCTTCTTTTTTTTTTTTAAAAAAGGAAATTAAATCATACCGCTGTCTTCCTACGAACCAGGTTCAAAACAGCTACCGTTGCAAAAGGAAAGGTGAACTGAAGCTTTCTTTACAAAATAGAACAATTATTGCAAAGGTGTACCATTGTCACAGAGGGACCCGGTGGCTCAGTGGCTAAGAGGCTGAGCTTGTTGATCAGAAAGGTCGGCGGTTTGAATCCCTAGCACCGCATAACGGAGTGAACACCCGTTACTTGTCCCAGCTTCTGCCAACCTAGAAGTTCGAAAGCATGTAAAAAAATGCAAGTAGAAAAATAGGAACCAGCTTTGGTGGGAAGGTAACAGTGTTCCGTGCACCTTCGGCATTTAGTCAGGCCGGCCACATGACCACGGAGATGTCTTCGGACAGCGCTGGCTCTTCATTATTTGAAATAACTTTCAAATTATTATGAAGAGGTGTGACCTTCAAGTCTCAGAATTTGCAAGTTATTATGAAGAGATACGGCTTTCAGCTTCCCAAATTTGCAAATTATGATGAAAAGGCGTGGCCTTTTAACTCTCAAGATTTTGCAAATCTTTGGAGAGCTTATGAAGTGCACCGCATCTATTTGTAACCTGCAGCTAAAGCAACAGCTTCGTATCGCTTCCTTCAAGGATAACATCTCTCTGATGATATTGCTAAGTGGAATGCAGATTGCTCAGAAGGGAAGTTGTGAAATGTCCTTCTGGCTGGCAGGTTGACGGACCTGCCCTATCTTCTGTCTAAAGCAAACTTCAGATCCGAGGCAGGAGGATTGCAGGATGCCAAAGGGTGGGTCCCGCGGCAATGACAAATTTGCGGTAAGAAAACACCGTTTCTTAGAGTACAAAAGGCAGGTTTTGAATTGCATTGCGCCTGAAAATGTCCAGAAGGCATTTTTAAGAACAGCTGCTTGTGGCGGGTTTTGACCTGTTCATATTAATTAATTAATTAATTTATTTATTAATTTATTTATTTATTTATTTATTTATTTATTTATTTATTTACTATTTATATTTGTTTGTTTGTTATTACTTATTACTTATTACTTATTACTTATTACTTTTTACTTTTTACTTTTTACTTATTGCTTTTACTTATTACTTATTACTTTTACTTATTACTTATTTATTTATTTTTATTTATTATTTATTATTTATTATTTATTTATTATTTATTTATTTTTATTTATTATTTATTTATTATTTATTTATTTTTATTTATTATTTATTTATTATTTATTTATTATTTATTATTATTATTTATTATTTATTTATTATTTATTTATTTTTATTTATTATTTATTTATTATTTATTTATTATTTATTTATTATTTATTTATTATTTATTTATTATTTATTTATTATTTATTTATTATTTATTTATTATTTATTTATTATTTATTTATTATTTATTTATTATTTATTTATTTATTATTTATTTATTATTTATTATTTATTTATTATTTATTTATTTATTATTTATTTATTATTTATTTTTATTTATTTCTATTTATTTTTATTTATTTGTTTGTTTATTGTGCTTTTCCTGTTCTAACCGAAGCTTCCCAAGAGCATGAAGCAAACTCCTGGTCCCGACAAAATCCCCTTTTATTAATTTCCTGTGGATTCTGCTCATTCCCATTCAGTGAAGTCTTTCAAGGGAGGATTTATGGTCACAGACCTTATCTGGTTTGGAGAGCTGCCAGGCTGATTATCTGCAGAACTTGGCAAGGAGTCTCGGAGAGTCGCGAATCAATTAAGCGAACTAATTGTCTCCTGCAAACTCCACTCCCCTTTCGCTCCTCTTTTATTTCCTCTGGAAGGGGCCATTCATCGTCTACCTGTGGCTTTACTCCCAAGTCAACCCTTGTTCTTTAGCTGTTTCCTTCATGTGGCAACTCTGTGTATGCGCACACTGGGAACAGGCTCCAGCTGTTCTTCTGCCTCACTGATGTCTGACTCTGAAAGCAGCTGATAACTGGCATACGGCCCTGGCCCTCTCTCTTCCTCTGACACAGAGCCCTCCTCAGAGCCTTTCCCAGACTCCAGGACTGGCCCAGGTTCCTCCCCAACCTCCTCACTGTCCGAATCTGCTCCCAGCTCCAGTGGCAGGCCACAACACTTCCTTAAAGCAGTACAGGAATCATCTCATTCCGAGTTTATCAAACTTAGCGAGATATCTGGATTTCAACTCCCAGAATTCCCCCTGCTGGCTGGGGAATTCTGGGAGTTGAAGTCCATACGCCTTAAACTTGACAAGCACTGTTCTGATATTGCAAAGATTTAATAAACCTACCAAAACTGAGAAGAATGTAAAGATTATGAAAGGGTCAAAGAAAAAAAAATGACAAATAACAAAAAGGACAGAAGGAAAGATATCTAAGGAAGTAAGCAGCAATTGCCATATGTATCCAGTATTTTTTTTTTTTTGCAAGTTCCCCGTGAATGAAAAACTATCCCTTCACGTTTTCCACATTTCCAGTCATTAGAAGTACCTCTCTATCTTAAACAATATCTCTGGCGTCATATAATTGCAATGCTTATTTTTTAAAAAAACAAAACCTTAATAGTTTACATTTGCTGTTGAGAATCGAAAAGGAAATGGGAAAGCAAACCACTAATAATAAAAATTCAAAAAGTGAACAGGCATCTATTGGCTCTCTTTGGATTGCAATAATGTATTTTATAAGCATGCAAGCAGGCAAAAACTACCAGCAATTTTTGGCCTGTATTATTTAATAAATATATTCAAGGGGAAACTTTTTTTTCTTCTTTGCATTTATTTATCTTTCACTTGTTTTTTTTTTTTTTTTGCTTCAATGTGAGACCTTTAACTTGGTGCAAGGACTTTGTGGTTAGGTAGCTGGCAAGATTTTAAGAATTTTAAACATTCTGGGAGAAAACGGGAAAGTCTTATCCGAAAGCATTCAAGAATGCGGGCTTTCTTTCTCAGAATATCAGGTTATTCCTGCTTTCTGAAAAAAAAAGCCAGAAGCCAAGAAATGGAGGAGGCTACAGCTTCCTTAGAATTAAATCTGTGTTATAAAAGTAGCCAACCAGAGTTGTGAATGGTCCCTGCAATATATAGTGAATATCTATCTATCTATCTATCATCTATCTATCTATCTATCTATCTATCTATCTATCTATCTATCTATCTATCTATCTATCTATCTATCTACCTACCTACCTACCTACCTACCTACCTACCTACCTACCTACCTGTCTAGCAACCTACCTACCTACCTAACCTACCTAACCTACCTACCTTCCTACCTATCTATCTACCTATCTGTCTACCTACCTAACCGACCTATCTAACCTACCTACTTAACCTACTTACCTAACCTACCTATCTACCTAACCTAACTACCTACCTAACCTACCTATCTTACCTACCTAACCTACCTAACCTACCTACCTTCCTACCTATCTATCTAACTATCTGTCTACCTACCTAACCGACCTATCTAACCTACCTACTTAACCTACTTACCTAACCTACCTATCTACCTAACCTAACTACCTACCTAACCTACCTACCTTACCTACCTAACCTACCTAACCTACCTTTCTGTCTGTCTGTCTGTCTGTCTGTCTGCCTGCCTACCTACCTACCTACCTACCTAACCTACCTAGCTACCTACCTACCTTCCTACCTATCTATCTGTCTACCTACCTAGCTACCTACCCTACCTACCTATCTATCTTCTACCTACCTACCTACCTACCTACTTAACTTACCTATCTAACCTACCTAGCTACCTACCTAACCAACCTACCAACCTACCAACCTACCTACCTGCCTACCTACCCTGTTGTGCCTTAAATGGCTTCTACTGTACTACCGTAAAATGAATTCTACTGTACAGTTGCCACGGCTTCACAGTGCTCCACAAGGGGTCTCCCTCTGGTAAGGGGGAAAATCCAATATTAGAAATTACGTTTCTTCTGGACATTTGTGAATGTCTACTACAGGATTGGGGTAAACAAAGACCGGGGCAACGCCGGGTTAACAGGTAGTTACCAATAAAACTAGCAGCTTTTTCATGAACTTTGTTTTTGCTATGCCTTCATTGTACAGGTCGACCTCGACTTACGACAGTTCATTTAGTGACTCTTCAAAGATACAAGGCTAGTGTAAAAGGAACTTAAGACCACTTTCCACACTTATGACTGTTGCACCATTCCCTTGGTCACATGATCAAAATCCAGATGCCCGGCAGCTGACGGTTGCCGTGTCCCGGGGTGTGTGTGTCACGTGATCTCCTTTTGTGACCGTCTGACAAGCAAAGTCAACGGGGAAGCCAGATTCACTTAACGACTGCATTACTTAGCTTAACCCCTGCGGTGATTCACTTAACGACCGTAGCAGGAAAGGTCGTCAAACGGGGCAAAACTCACTGAACCGTCCCACTTAGCAACATTTTTAAAAAAATCAGCCCCCCTCATGGCCGTAATCCGAGGACTACCTGCAATTCTCATCCAGCTTTGTTTTCGAAAACTTCCCTGCCGGGATTTAGGCTGAGTCAACCGCGCTTGGAATGACATGGAAAGGAAATAACAGGGCAGAAATTATTCTCTCTTTCTGTAAACTCCGTTTAAGGCCAGTCTTTGTATAGCTCAGCCGTGAACCAAGACCTCAAACGAGATAAATCTCAACACAAGCAGGGGAAATCCTGACTGCAGAGATTACGAAGCCAATAAATTTCAGCTGTCAACACAGCAAAGGAAACCGTCTTCATAGCAACTGATTACAACTAAAAAATAACTCAGGGTTTGATGCCCGACTTGCAATAGGGAGTGAGTTGCTTTAAAAGAGGTAAAAGTTCCCCCTGAACATAGCAATAGCAATAGCAGTTCGACTTATATACCGCTTCATAGGGCTTTCAGACCTCTCTAAGCGGTTTACAGAGTCAGCATATCGCCCCCAACAACAATCCGGGTCCTCATTTTACCCACCTCGGAAGGATGGAAGGCTGAGTCAACCCTGAGCCGGTGAGATTTGAACAGCCGAACTGCAGAACTGCAGTCAGCTGAAGTAGCCTGCAGTGCTGCATTTAACCACTGCGCCACCTCAGCTCCATAGAACATATGTGCTAGTCGTTCCTGACTCTAGGGGGCGTTGCTCATCTCCGTTTCAAAACCGAAGAGCCAGCGCTGTCCGAAGACATCTCCGTGGTCATGTGGCCGGCATGACTCAACGCCGAAATCGCACGGAACGCTGTTACTTTCCCACCAAAGTTGGTTCCTATTTTTCTACTTGCATTTTTACGTGCTTTCGAACTGTTAGGTTGTGCAGAAGGTGGGACAAATAACAGGAGCTCACTCCGTTACGCGGCGCTAGGGATTCGAACTGCCAAACTGCGGAACCTTTCTGATCGACAAGCTGAGCGACTTAGCCACTGAGCCACCGCGTCCCTCAAAAAGTCTATTAAACCTACTAAAAAAAAAGGAGTCAAACCATTGACTCTCCCCCCAAAGATGTTGAAAACATCTGTACTGCCATGTTTGTTGTTTTCTTATTTGGGATCTCAAACAATTGCACAGCTTTTTTTCCCCCCCTGTAAATGTGTTTTTATTTTCCATTTTCATTTTCGTACAGTCACATATATACTGTGCAGAACCGGGGCCTTATAATTTTAAACAATAAACACAGCCATTCCTCTTGTCAATAATACCCCCCAAAATAGAAACCCAATGTATCTCTTCGACCCTCCATACACCCTTTCTTTTGCCCCCCTCCAACTTTCCATCTTCCCTCCATCATTCCCCTCTACCTTACTTCCCCCCCCTCTACCACTCCTCTCTCCCAGTACACTCCCTCCCTTCCTTCTCACCCTCCCTCCCGTCCTCTCTACCCCTCTTTCTTCTATCCCTCTACTCCTCCCTTCGGTGTATTTCCACTATCTATTAATATATTCAGCTTGTCCTATTTTTACACTGGAATTAAAGAGCAACAGTATACAAGTGCAATCACGTTACTTTAAAATCTAAAATTGCACAGCTTTTGAAATTCGCAAAAATATATTTATTAATTTACGCCATTGGCCCAGCTTCAGTTCACTTATGAATTCACTGGGAATGTACAATTAGACCCCAGGTGCCAGAAGCTAAGTGACAGGAGCTCACTCCATTAGGCGGCGTAAGGGATTCGAACTGCCAAACTTTCTTCTGATCAACAAGCTCAGCGTCTTAACCGCTGAGCCACCACGTCCCTTTAAAAGAGGGAGACCCCGTCCAGCTCCCCCAGCAATTCCTGTTTCATAAGAACTTCTACTTGCTACTAAACATCCTGTCTCCTTGGTATAAACATTTGCAAAAAGGGAAGTTCCGAAAAACTTTTGTAACTGAGAAATGGGGAAACTAAGATCAGGATAAAACCCAAGGTCAGGGGGCCAATCATTTTAGACAATGACTGAGCAGGCGATCCTCTTCGATCTACTCTTCAATCTACTTGTTCTATCAGAATATTTTTTTTAAAAAAAAAAAAATAAGGTGTTAAATATCGAATTCAGGATTTCTGGAATTCAGATCTTGCTCTTCTAAGTGTCTGGGTTTTGTCCCCTTCCTGTCTGTTCATGAAGACATTTTTCACATTCACTTCCGCGCCTATGAAATTGTGCGAAAAGGCAACTTATTTCCTAATAGGGTTGCAAGAACTGTAAGCAGGAGGGGAGAGCAATTTGGAGATTAAAAAGCCTGCACTGTCCCCAGGCAGGAGTGCAACAGGTGCAGCCCTCCTCGTGGATGGGCTGCAGAAAGAATATTTGGTTTAATCAACTTTTTTTTCTTTCTTTTTAAATAGCAGTTAGATAGCAATAGCAGTTAGACTTATATACCGCTTCATAGGGCTTTCAGCCCTCTCTAAGCGGTTTACAGAGTCAGCATATTGCCCCCAACAACAATCCGGGTCCTCATTTTACCCACCTCGGAAGGATGGAAGGCTGAGTCAACCCTGAGCCGGTGAGATTTGAACCGCCGAACTGTAGAACTACAGTCAGCTGAAGTAGCCTGCAGTGCTGCATTTAACCACGGCGCCACCTTGGCTCATTAAAGAATGGAGCAAAATCAGCAGGAACATCCATCCAAAGGCTCTTAATCATCGGGATATGGAACCTCCACATGCCGAAGCAGTCTATCGGTTAGATTCTACCTTTGGGGTCCGTTTATTTTTGTTTTAAAAAACCCAGAACTTTGTACCAAATTCTAGCAAATCTTCTTGCCAGATTCTTGCACAAAAGACATATTTTTTTGAAAATAGATATGCTTTGCAAATGGAAAGTTGCCCTACGCAGCTACAAAAGTGGAACGCCAACCCTGTGAGGTAGGACTGGCAAATAAAGAACAAGATGGGGAGAAAAAGCTAAGTATGATTTGTTTGTCTCTCTCTCTGTCCAGAGTCAGCGGGAGCGACAAATTTAATAAATACCGGTATACGAAAAGTTATTTCTGGCTTAGAACAACAGAAGAGACTTAAACGAGGCGCTGAAACAGAGAAAATAATTTTTGATGTCTTTGTATCATTTTTCACTACATCTTTCTCTCTCTTTTTTTCTTTTTTACTGCACTTATCAGTTTTTTTCCCCTCTATTTCTTTCCATTTTGAGGTCTTTGTAGTTTCTCACAGCAATGGAGGTTAAAACTCTCACCATTATACATTCAAGACGAGACCACGTCCCCTCTAAGCTGGGGTGTGCCCCCCCCACTTCAATTGGCTCATCAGAGCCAGGGGGTGGACTAAATGACCTTTAGACTCCCACCCAACTCTCTGCTCAGTAAAGAAGGTTGGGGAGAGAAATCACGGGAGCCATTGAGAGGGGAGGGGGGGCGCTTCTAAGCAGACCCCCCCCAAAGAATATACAACCCCCTGCCCCACACACCTTCAATTTTACACTAAAAGCTTTTCTCCCCCCACCAAAAAAAGGAATTATCCTAATTCAAAGCAAAAACTCCTCCTGCAAGTCGAAGAGATCTTCCTCTCTCACTCCCACCTAATCTATGGTATTTCCTGCCTAGGCAGGGGGTTGGACTAGAAGACCTCCAAGGTCCCTTCCAACTCTGCTATTGTATTATTGTATTGTAATCTCCCCTAACCCAATTACACACTGCCCACATTGCAACGCCAACCCTCCACCCGACTTAACGGGGCTGAGAATCTCTTCGACGGAAACCTCTTGCCAAGAAGTTGCCGGCACGGTGCCTTCCAGGGAGTCTCTCCCCATAGCCCACCTCCCCGCTTTTCCAGCTGCGTCTCGGGCTTCCAGGAGACGGGGAGCCATCCCCAGGATAGATTTAGGGCGTTCCAAGGAAAGCCACGAACAAAGAGAGAAGAAGTCTCCCCCCCCCACTCTCTGCCCCATTTCCAGAGAGGGGATTTTCACCCCTCTATCCCCCTCGTTCAGCCCAACTTCTAAGGCCCCGAGGCACCAAACGCAGAACGTGGCAAGAAATCCCAGAAACAAAGGAGAAAGTTTGTAGCTCAAACATTGGGATGGGCGCCCCCCCCCCCCATTGGTACTCTCTGAGCTGGCTGGTTTTCTGGGAAGAGGTTCATTGCCCCAGACTAGGAAAGGTGATCAGCAGCGGTGAAGTTATTCAGGTTTGGGCTGTGAAATGCCTTCAAGGAAACCCACCCAGTAATAAACTTAGCAGAGATGGCCAAACTATCAGCATACTTGAAGGACCATTCCAATGAGAAATGCAAGTTGGAATGGAGAAGATGGACTGATGACATTCAGAACAAATATCGGGCCGAGAAATTTCAGTTAGCTTATGAATGAATGGACCAGGAATGTTACGATTTACTTAAAGTTAGCTTAATAAAAGGGGAGCTAAAGTATAAGTGAAGGTATGTTGTCTTTGTCTCGTTCCCCTCTTTCCCTTGTCTTTTGTGAGCTGCCCGGAGTCCTCCGGGAGTGGGCGGCATACAAGACAAATAAATAAATAAATAAATAAATAAATAAATAAATAAATAAATAAATAAATAAATAAATAAATAATAAGTAAGTAAGTAAGTAAGTAAGTAAGTAAGTAAGTAAATAAATAAATAAATAAAGTACGACGCTAAAGTTAGTTAGTTTATGTTAGCGTGTGATTGTTAAATGTTTATACCCTGTATTTTGCTCTGGGAGGTTAGGGGGGGGAGGGTTGGAGGGGGTGCGGGGTTGGGGGGGGAGGGAGGGAGGGAAGGAAGGGGAAGGGGAAATACTTGTAAAATCTATTAAAACTCTTTAATAAAAAGAAAAAGAAAATCCACCCAGCTCAGAGAGTACCAAGGACCCCACATTCCTCCTCCTCCTCCTCCTCCTCCTCCTCCTCCTCCTCCTCCACTCTTCACACCCCACTCCCTTCTAGTATTGATAACGTTACCTAGTTGGGTCATAAAATATCTGGAAGAAAACTACCCAGCTCAGAGAGTACCAAGGACCCCACAGTCCTCCTCCTCCTCCTCCTCCCCGCACATCCCACGCCCTTCTAGTACTGATGAAGTTACCTAGTTGGGTCATGAAACGTTTGCAAGAAAACCCACCCAGATCAGAGAGCCCCGAAGAGCCCCCACATCCAGAAATAAAACCAAGTGACCAGGAGCTGCCTTTTATACCTTTGCCCCCCCCTCTAGCCTTGCTCCAGCTGGGTGGGGGCACCAGCTTCTCCCCCACCCTTCTCCCCCCTTCCTTTTTTCCCCACCGACCCCCCCCCCTTTGCGCTTTCCTTTACGCAGCTGCCCGAGCGCTCTTCCCTCCCGATCTCCCCGCGGTCCCCGAAACTACCCAGGTTTTTTCCTTGGCGTCCAGACGCGTCTCTTGCACGAAGGGGTTGAGCACCAAGGGGGTGGCCAGCGACTTTTGCCTGGGCAGGAGGAAGAGCCGCTGCTGCGGCTCCTGCTGCGGCTCCGGCGGCGTGGGCGAAGGCAGCTTCCCCATGTCGCCAGCTGGCAGGGCGCTGCTTTCCAAAGTCGCCACCGCCGCCGCTTCTGTGCAAAGCAGCATCGGGTGCTTGAAGACAGGCGCAGCCCGGCGCCGGCAGCGCCCCTCCCGGGGCTCCCAGGCGCTTGCGCGACACACCTCGACCTGACCCGGCCCTGGAGAGAGAGGGAGGGCGGGGAGGGGGGGTGGAGAGGCGAAAGGTAAAGGTGGAGCGAGGAAAGCCTCTCCCTTCCCTCCGACTCCGATTCTCGGCCACTTTTCCTTTGCAGGATGGTGAAGAACCTCGTCCCGGTTGGAAGGCAGCGGAGATCTGGGGCTGTGGGAAAAAATAATAATTGTTCCTCTTGGCTGCCCCGGAGGCGGTTCCGTTCTGCAAGGGGAACCCAACGCAGGGGATTGTGGAAAAGGTTGTGGGAATTCTGTAAGGACAAGGTCAGAGAGCTGAGGTGGCGCAGTGGGTAGAGTGCAGTACTGCAGGCCACTTCAACTGACTGCTATCTGCAGTTTGGCTGTTCAAATCTCACCGGCTCAAGGTTGACTCAGCCTTCCATCCTTCCGAGGTGGGTGAAATGAGGACCCAGACTGTGGGGTCGATATGCTGACTCTGTAAACCGCTTAGAGAGGGCTGAAAGCCCTATGAAGCGGTATATAAGTCTAACTGCTATTGCTAATGTGTGGAAGGAAGCCGCCCAATGCCTCTTCTGCCCAAACTCTTGCATTTGTATTTATTAGTTTGTCAGCAGTGTACAAGACAGCAGGTGTAAAACATGGGTATAAATGAAATAAATGAATACAAATAAATGGGGAGAGTAGGAGAGGGACGGTAGGCAGGCTGGTGTGCTTATGCATGTGCCCATCTTAAGAATGGGATGAGGTCTACGGCAGACCGTTTGAGGTGGAATAGCAATAGCAATAGCAGTTAGACTTATATACCGCTTCATAGGGTTTTCAGCCCTTTCTAAGCGGTTTACAGAGTCAGCATATCACCCCCACAGTCTGGGTCCTCATTTCACCCACCTCGGAAGGATGGAAGGCTGAGTCAACCTTGAGCCGGTGAGATTAGAACTGCCAAACTGCAGAACTGCAGTCAGCTGAAGTAGCCTGCAGTGCTGCATTTAACCACTGCGCCACTTCGGCTCTCTGCAGTTAGACTTATATACCGCTTCATAGGGCTTTCAGCCCTCTCTAAGCGGTTTACAAAGTCAGCATATTGCCCCCAACAACAATCCGGGTCCTCATTTTATCCACCTCGGAAGGATGGAAGGCTGAGTCAACCCTGAGCCGGTGAGATTTGAACCGCCGAACTGCAGATAACAGTCAGCTGAAGTGGCTGCAGTACAGCACTCTAACCACTGCGCCACCTTGGCTCTTCATAGCTGTGAGGATTTGAGGATGTAACCACGGAATCAGGTAGAGCATTCCAGGCGTTGACCACTCCGTTGCTGAAGTCGTATTTTCTGCAATTGAGTTTGGAGCAGTTTACCTGGAGTTTGTATCTCTTGTTTTCCCCATGTATTATTGAGATTGAAGCTGAAGTAGTCATTAGCAGGTAGGATGTTGTAGCGGATAATTTTGTGTACTACGCTGCAGACTGCAGGTGATGTGGTTCCGGGTTGTCCAAGGCCAAAATTTCGAGCCTAGTGTCGTAAGGAGTCCTACGGGATTGGGCGGCATATAAATTTATTAAATTACTAATTAATTACTAATTACTATTGTGAGCAGAGGAGTGGAGGACTCTTCTTGTGAAATACCTCTGGACTTGCGCAATCATATTAACGTCCGATATACAGAGTGGATTCCTGGCAGACCAGCTGTATTCGAGAATTGGTCTGGCAAAGGTTTTGTATGCCCTGGTTAGCAGTACAGCGTTACGGAGGAAGAAGCTTGACAAAATTAGGTTAACCACTCTTAATGCCTTTTCGTCAACGCTGTTACAGTGAGCTCTGGGGCTTAAGATTGTTTGAGATGAGTACTCCAAGGTTCTTGAGAGAGCAAGGGTCATCTATGGGGTCATCTCCACCCAGCTTGTATCTGGTGCTTTGGGTTAGTTGGAAAGAGTACTAGTAAATTCCCCCCGGGGGGTTTTAAGATGAGGGCGAAGGAATGGGTTCTTCTTTTGCCTGGTCTCTTTTATTGGGATTTTTCTAATCCAGTTCAGGAGACCGTCAGAGGAGCAAAGAAGGGGATTGAAAGCAGCAGCTTCATTTTTGGATTGAGCTGCTGCTGAGAATCACAACTCCGAGCTCTGGAAGACTCATCCTTAGGTGTGAACAGGAAAAGGAAGTGGGAAAGGATTGTTCACTTTGTGAATGCCCCAACACTGGAAGTCTTTAAGAAGATGTTGGATAGCTATTAGTCTGAAACGGTATAGGGTTTCCTGCCTAAGCAGGGGGTTGGACTAGAAGACCTCTGAGGTCCCTTCCAACTCTGCTATTGTATTTTATTATTATCTTTCTCAGGACACTTGTTTCTCTGCTGATTCAGTCCTATTCAAGTCCTAAAAATAGCAGTTCCAGCAGTCTAGGCCTTTAAAAAAACTTTCTTTTTTTAGATGAGTTGGCAATTGTAACAGCTGGGCCCCTGAATTTTTATTTTTATTTTGCTTTCTCAAGGAGAGAGAAATGGCCTTGGGTGATATTAATAGAGTCATTACCTTGATCACCTGCATTTCAGCAGGTAACAAAACCCCATATGAAGCCCTCCAAGAGCAAAAAGCAGAAAACATAAAACAGCAAGGTTTTGGTATTTTTTTAAAAAAAAGAATCTTGGGTTAAGATTATAGGGGTTTTTTTAGCAGAATTTTTTATTATTTTTTCCCTTCTCCAACACCTTACAGTCATTACATCAACATTGTTATGTCTTCATACCTGTACATGTATATAATATTTCGCGTCTATATTTACACACTTTATACACAGTTCTATATATATTTATATATATTGTTTTTTGGCTTAATTAATTTTATTCCTGTTTTGCAGCCATTTGTACCAATTGTTCCAAATTTCATTTTTTTAAAAAAAGAATCTTGGGTTAAGGTTATAGTTTTAAGGGTGTTTTTTTTTTTAAAAAAAATAATGCTTAGTAATTAAATCAGCCCAAAGGAAATAAATAATATTTTCTTTGGCTCAGCAAATTAAAGCCCCTTGTGTCTCTCTTAAGAGCTGATATATGTATATCTGGATTGTAAAAAAATAATAATAGCTCTTTGCTGCCATCTGGCCTCAGTTCTGCAAGGAAGAGTGAGAAAAATCTTCAAAGGCTAAACTAGAAAGTCTATTAAAGGTAAAGGTTCCCCTCACACATACATGCTAGTCGTTCCTGACTCTAGGGGGCGGTGCTCATCTCTGTTTCAAAGCCGAAGAGCCAGTGCTATCCGAAGATGTCTTCGTGGTCATGAGGCCAGCATGACTAAATGCCGAAGGTGCATGGAATGCTGTTATCTTCCCACCAAAGGTGGTCCCTATTTTTCTACTTGCATTTTTATTTGCTTTTGAACTGCTGGGTTGGCAGAAGTTGGGACAAGGAACGGGAGCTCACTCCGTTACGTGGCGCTAGGGATTCGAACTGCTGAGCTTTCTGATCGACAAGCTCAATGTCTTAGCCACTGAGCCACTCAGAAAGTCTATTAAACCCACTCAAAAAAAGGAGTTGCTTCTGTTAAACCATTGACCCCAAAGATGTTGAAAAAAATCTGCACTGCCATATTCCTTGTTTCCTTATTTAGGATCTGCAAACAATTACACAGGTTTTTAAATTTGCAGAAATTTATTAATGTAAGCAATTGGCCCAGCTTCAGTTCACTTATGAATTCACTGGAAATGTTGACCCCAGGATATAATGCAGTGAAAGTTATTGACTTGACAACAATGCTTGATAGGTCCAAAACTATAGCTGGGGCCTTATGAGTAATGCAATCCATTAAAAAAAAAGGTATGTCTCCATCGCTCCTTGGCTTATCTAGATTCAGAATCAAAGGGATGAATAGCTTGTCCAAAATCACTGGTCCAAAATCAGTTTGGCATTTCAGGGGCTGCCACAAAGAAGAGGGGAGACAAACTATTCCCCAGAGCACCAGAAGGCAGAATAAGAAGCAACAGAAGGAAGAAGGGGCTGGAGAGGAGGAAGGAAGGAAGTAGAGAAGGAAGGGAGGGAGAAAAGAAAGAGAAAACAAGGTGGTGTCTTAGCAGGTGTGAAGGATGGTAAACAAAGCATTTTAAACTATACCTTATAACCTTTCAAATGGAACAAAAATAATATAAGAATGGCAAAGAAAAAGAATAGCTATGTGAATGTATATCTATAACTGTAAGAGAATAAATGGCAGTAAAAATATAAAGCATAATATAGGTAAATAATATTTGGTCATAAGTAGCTAAGTTTAAATAAATAAAGAAATGTACATAAAAATGGATAATGAATAAGGAGATTATGAATGAAAGATAGAAATGTATAGTAGGGAAAACACTAACTGCAAAGAAACCGATTCGGAACTGCGGTATGATATACGATGGAACTTATTGTTCCTATGTTGTTTTTCAGTTATGTGTTTGTTTTTGTTGATGTGTTTACGTGTTTAAAATAAAAATTTATTATAAAAAAAAGGAGCAACGGATGGAAATGAATCAAAGAGAGAAGCAATCTAGAACAAAGGAGAACATTTCCTGACAGTGGAACACCTTGCCACTAGAAGTTGTGGGTACTTTATCACTGGAGGTGTTTAAGAAGAGATTGGACAGCCATATGTGTCTGAAATGGTGTAGGGTTTCCTGCCTGAGCAGGGGGTTATTATTATTATTATTATTATTATTATTATTATTATTATTTATTTGTCTTGTATGCCGCCCACTCCCGGAGGACTCCAGGCGGCTCACAAAAGACAAGGGGAAGGGGAAAAACTAGACAAAGACAACATATTAAAAACAAAAGCCAACATTCACAATTTCCGTGGAGGTAGATGTTTCTCAGCCCCCCCCCCCCCCAGCCTGCTGGAACAGCCAGGACTTGGTGGCTTTGCGGAAGGCCGGGAGGGTAGTAAGGGTCCGGATCTCAACAGGGAGCTCGTTCCAGAGGGCCGGAGCTGCAACAGAGGAGGCTCTCCCCCGGGGAGTCGCCAGCCAACATTGGCTGGCAGATGGAATCCGGAGGAGACCTAACCTGTGCGATCTAATCGGTCTATGGGAGGTGATCGGCAGGAGGCGGTCTCTCAGGTACCCAGGTCCGATGCCATGTAGGGCTTTATAGGTAGCGACCAGCACCTTGAAGCGGATTCGGAGACTAATAGGTAGCCAGTGCAGCTCGCGGAGGATAGGTGTAACGTGGGTGTACCTTGGTGCACCCACAATCGCTCGCGCGGCTGCATTCTGGACTAATTGGAGTCTTCAAACACTCTTCAAGGGCAGCCTCATGTAGAGCGCATTACAATAATCCAGTCTTGAGGTCACAAGGGTGTGAGTGACTGTCTGAAGGGCCTCCCGAGTTGGACTAGAAGACCTCCAAGGTCCTACTCTGTTATTCTATTCTGTGCTGTGCTGTGCTGTGCTGTTCTATTCTGTCTTTGTCCTTCAACTTCAAGTGCTGGCCATTGTTCCCTTGGACTGTATTAGAAAAGGACAAATGTACAGTACTGCCAAAAGCCTCAGTTTCCTGATGAGTGTCTTGACAGTAATTGGAACGCAACCTTGGGATTCCTTTAAGTGTGGAGGAAGAGGAAATCCTTTAAAGGCCCAGTCGTCCCACCAGAGTTAGGGGCAACTTTCAGGTTTGAATTTGCCTTGATGGAGCAGGAGTGGACTTCTCTGGAAATCCACCTGCTGAACTTCAGAGGTGCTGTCCAGGGTGCTACTTAAGCTTTGCTTGGTAGATTCTTCATCTCATGGGGTTAACCTGCTTCATGCAGCCTTCTGGTAGGAGACAAGGGAGGTGGTCCTGGATGCCAGGCAATGCTGGGCAGATCGTCGGTCCTGGATGCCAGGCAATGCTGGGCAGATCGACGGAGAACACAGCTATGCAGTTACAAAAGATAATTGGACTCAGCTGGTTGTAATTAGGCTCCTCTGAAGATTGTATTTAAGGAGGGACTCGGGGAGGAGTCTGATTTGCAGGATTCAACTTCATTCATAACGCTGGAGAAGCTGTTATCTGCCTATGTTGAAGTCTGAGTTGCTGCCAAGGTTCTTATCTGTTGGTTTATGCTTGGGCTTTCAGCCACTGAAGTTTATGTTTCCTGTTAATTAAAGTTTTGTGAAATTCCAGTTAAGCTTGTCTCGGCATTTGTTACTAGATGGAGGAGGGGGTCAGAACACATACGTATCTCCAGGCTGATGGACCTGTATGAAAGCCCTTTTACAAGAATGGGTGGAATACCTTATGTAGAGAGTGAAGCATCGTAACTTTGCATTTTTGACACCATGGACTCGCATTTGATACTGTAATTAAATCGTCAACCTCAACATTTCTTTCTCAGTTAGTCCTAACCAGCCTCCAGTCCTCCACCTTCAACTATAACAGGGTGAAAATAAAGAAACTTAAACAAATTAAAAAGGAGTCTTCAGATTTCCAGCTAACTAGGGATGGAAAGGGGGAGATGCAACAGCCATTTGAAAACATTGAACCCTTCCATTTCAGCCATTAAATAATAATATTTAAGCATTTAGACAAACAAACAATACATTAAAAGCTAGAATGTTATTTCCAACCCAAGCAACTCAATTAAATATGCAAAATAATGTCATGGAAAGTGATCCTTCATATGATTGGTGTTTATAAAGCAAAGTCTTTGTCAGTTGGATCTTGGTTTTAAATGTGTAAAATAATGTCTCTTGCTGGCTGGGGAATTCTGTGAAGTTGAAGTCCAGAAGTCTTTACAGTTGCCAAGGTTGGTGACCCTTGGCTTATAGACTTTATCTTGACTTGACTTTATCTCCAATTCTCAAAATGACTGGGATGATCTCTGCATAGAGATCCCCGTGTTTCTCAACCTCGGTGACTTTAAATTTTGTGGACTTCAACTCCCAGAATTCCCCTGGCTTAAGGTATGAATTCGGCCTATCTTGAAATCGCCAAGGTTGAGAAACACTGCCCCCCAGTGGACAACAAAACACAAGTTGCCAGGAAGCTGCAATCTTACATCCGTCCTGCAGATGTCACTGTTTGCTCATTTTACTTGCCAGTGAGCCCAGCTGCAAACAATGGGATAAGAGGATGTCAAACTGATCTGAAAGCAGCTGGAGGATTCTGGGAGATGTAGTTTTCCTCTTTCCTGCAAGCCCCTGGATTAAGGAAGGCGGGTTGAGAAAGTCTTTGCTGCAGAGTTCAAGCCTCCTGTGCTTGAAATGCAACGTTGAAATATACAAGTAGGATGGCAGAGTCTTAAAACGGATAGGGACAATTGCTCAGAGCAGGAATCCAAATTCAAGCATCCCCAAGAGGTGGGAGGTGATAATTTGCAGACTTCAGAAAATATCTGAAAAATAACTTGCAATTCCACAGGGGGGCGCTGTTCAGTGCATTCAGGCTTTGCCCGGTTAACCAAATTTTATACACTTGTGCAGCTAGGTACAGAATGAAAAGTGAATAGGATGTGAAAGTGAATGTCTCAAGGGTGCTTTATTCTTCGAAAGGCAACTGGAATGTTTTTTTTCCCCTTGAGGAAGAAGAAGATGTTTCGCTTCTCATCCAAGAAGCTTCATCAGTTCTGATGGCAGGGGGATTGGAAGGCTATAAACTAGAACTAATGAAGCTTCTTGGATGAGAAGCGAAACAACTTCTTCTTCCTCAAAGGAAAAAAAAGAGGCAGGTTGCCTGCTCTTGTTCATTTCTGTGTGGGCCGAAGCGACACAATCTGAAATTTAGGTTCCACCACAAAACCACGGTAGACTAAAGCGCGCTCGACGAAAGCGCGTACATGACGTCATCACAGCGCGATGAAAACATCGTGCTGTGAGCGGTAAATTTAAAATTAACGCGAAAACCTTACCCTAACCCCCCCAAACCTAACCCTAACCCTAACCCTAAACCTTACCCTTAACCTAATGCTAAACCTAACGCTAACCCTTAACCTAACCCTAAACCTAACCCTAAACCTAACCCTTAACCTAACCCTAAACCTAACCCTAAACCTAACCCTTAACCTAACGCTAAACCTAACGCTAACCCTTAACCTAACCCTAAACCTAACCCTAACGCTTAACGTAACCCTAAACCTAACCCTAACCCGTAACCTAACCCTAACCCTAACCCTAACCCTTACCTTTATGTGAATCGGCTTGCTTTAATTTTATTTTAATTTTAATTTAATTTATTTTTAATTTTATTTGTCGCACTGCTGATGACGTCAAGTACGCGCTTTAATCGGGCGCGCTTTAGTGGACCACGGTTTTGTCGTGCCGCGGAAATTTAAGGACTTACCTACTGCAACTATCCAGAAGATCTGAAATGGCTAAAGGAAGGAGCCACGTAAGTTAGAATGATGTCAGTCCCATTGCCAAATTCTCGGCCGGGGCATTATTACCATTAATTATTCTTTCAAAGTTGAGGTTTATGTTGGCTCCAGCAATGGGCTCTTTGTAGCCAAAACAGGTTAGTCATCGTCTGGAACGAGCCAGTTTTCCTACCCTCTGGAGACACATCATTGAGGCAGGGAATTGGTCGACGAGAAGCTTTTAAGAGAATTCCTGGAAACAGTGCCCCGTTTTTATTGGACTTCTTGGAGGAGGGTAGGAAAGTTGATTGTTGGCTTCTTCATCCTGCTCTCCTAAGATATGCTTTAGAGTTTAGAGTTTAGAGAGTTTATTTATATGCCGCCCTTTTCCCTGGGGGGACTCAGGGCGGCTTACAACTCGAAAGGGAGGGGGGGGGAAACAAACATTTAACACGTAAAACAGTACATAATTAAAAGCACGACATTCATACCATTTGGGTGGTTTACAGTCTTTAGCCCCAGGCCTGACGGGATAGCCAGATTTTAAGGGCTGTGCGGAAGGTCTGGAGGGTGGTGAGGGTGCGAATCTCCACGGGGAGATCGTTCCAGAGGGTCGGAGCTGCCACCGAGAAGGCTCTCCTCCGCGTAGTCGCCAGTCGGCATTGACCGGCAGATGGAACTCGGAGGAGGCCTAATCTATGGGATCTAATTGGTCGCGTGGAGGTGATTGGCAGTAGGCGGTCTCTCAAGTGATTGGCAGTAGGCTTTCTCCTGGTTGGCATGAAGTAAAGGTAGGGAAAGTGTCGGCAAAAAATTGGGAATTCATGGGGAAGAATTTTGGCTTGAGGACAAAAAAAATATATTCAGTTAGATCCAAATTTGTTATAGAATAGAATAGAAGAACAGAGTTGGAAGGGACATTAGAGGTCTTCTAGTCCAACCCCCTGCTTAATAGGAAACCCTACACCACTTCAGATAAATGGTTGTCCAGTCTCTTCTTAAAAACATCCGGTGTTGGAGCACCCACAACTTCTGAAGGCAAGCATTTCCACTGGTTAATTTGTCCTCACTGCTTCTCCTTAGGTTTAGGTTGCTTCCCTCCTTGATTAGTTTCCATCCATTGCTTCTTATCCTGCCCTCATGTGCCTTGGAGAATAGTTTGACTCCCTCTTCTTTGTGGCAGCCCCTGAGATATTGGAAGACTGTTAGCGTGTCTCCCCTAGTCCTTCTTTTCATTAAACTAGACATACCCAGTTTCTGCAACCATTCTTCATATGTTTTAGCCTCCAGTCCCTTAATCCTCTTTGTTGCTCTTCTCTGCACTCTTTCTAGAGTCTCCACATCTTTTTTACACCGTGGCAACCAAAACTGGATGCCGTATTCCAAGTGTGGCCTTCCCAAGGTCTTATAAAGTGGTATTAACACTCCAAGTGATCTTGATTCTATCCCTCTGTTTATGCAGCCTAGAACTGTATTGGCTTTTTTGGCAGCTGCTGTACACAGCTGGCTCCTATTTCAATGGTTGTCCAGTAGGACTCCAAGATCCCTCTCACAGTTGCTACTATTGAGCCAGGTACCACCTATACTGTACCTGTGCATTTGGCTTTTCTTGCCTAAATGTAGAACCTTACCTTTTTCATCATTGAATTTCATTTTGTTAGATAGTGCCCAATGCTCAAGTTTGTCAAGGTCCTTCTGCGTCTTAAGTTATTTTTAAGACTTGTGGACTGCAACTCCAGGTATTCTATGTTGACTGGGGACTTTGAGAGTTGAAGTCTTTAAAGTTGACAAGTTTAGAGACTGCTGAGTTAGTTGGATTTCTACTTGGGTGTCCTTGACCAAGAGGTCCTCCCCCTCTTTCAAAATTAATCAATTGGATTAATTGGATCAATGATTATGTATTGATTATGGAATGGATAATCCCGCCTTTTGATTTATTCCAACATTCACTCTTCCAGCAATAAAATAATAATGCCAACTCTAAAAGAGGGATAATTAAGACCCACAAAAATCAAAGCAAATGTTAACATCGGTCATTAAGGTAATTAACAATGAAAAGCTTGGCTAAAGAGATGTACCAACTTCATAAATACTGGAAAACCTTTGGGAATGATAAAGACAGAGAGCCACACAGGAGAAGGACCAGTAAAACTACTAATAATGAGCTGTGAAAGTAATTAGATGAGACTTCTCCTTACACACCCAGAGCAGTGCATAAAAGATGATGGAGGGACAGGAACAACGCTCTTCCCTTCGAAATCAAGACATCAAAAAAGAAACAGATCAATCCGTAGCCGTTTCAGTATCCCGGGGACAGTTAAGCAGAAGGCATGGCCAATATATGCACCTTGACGGGAAGCAGTAAATAAACAGGTGGACTATACAATACAATACAATAGCAGAGTTGGAAGGGACCTTGGAGGTCTTCTAGTCCAACCCCCTGCCTAGGCAGGAAACCCTACACCACTTCAGACAAATGGCTATCCAACATCTTCTTAAAAACTTCCAGTGTTGGAGCATTCACAACTTCTGGAGGCAAGTTGTTCCCCTGATTAATTGTTCTAATTGTTCAGGAAATTTCTCCTTGGTTCTAAGTTGCTTCTCTCCTTGATTAATTTCCACCCATTGCTTCTTGTTCTACCCTCAGGTGCCTTGGAGAAAAGTTTGACTCCCTCTTCTTTGTGGCAGCCCCTGAGATATTGGAAGACTCCCATCATGTCTCCTCTAGTCCTTCTTTTAATTAAACTAGACATATCCAGTTCCTGCAACCGTTCTTCATATGTTTTAGCCTCTGGTCTCCTAATCCTCTTTGTTGCTCTTCTCTGCACTCTTTCTAGAGTTTCCACATCTTTTCTACATCGTCGTGACCAAAACTGGATGCAGGAGTCCAAGTGTGGCCTTACCAAGGCATTATAAAGTGGTATGAACACTTCATGTGATCTTGATTCTATCCTTCCGTTGATGTAGCCTAGAACTGTGTTGGCTTTTTTGGCAGCTGCTGCACACGGCTGGCTCCTATTTCAGTGGTTGTCCACTAGGACTCCAAGTCTGCATCCACCCCACTCCATCATTGTATTTTTCAATTTCTGGAGTGAAGAGCACAGTGAAACATTTGCATCCATGTAAATGGACTGGTCTGAATATGGAGATGGTAAATGAAGTGAGTTATTGGCAACAAGCTCACTTTGTGAAGAACCATGATAGCTAACCTATGGCACGCGGCCCACATGGAGCCCTCTCTGCGGGCATATGAGCCGTCGCCCCAGCTCTGTTCCACCGCACATGTGTCCGTGCCTCCCGCTGGCCAGCTGATTTTTGGGCCTGTGCAGGCAGCATGGCACATGAAGGAGACACATGAATCCCACCACTGCTCTCAACCCACTTAAGAAACTGGACATGCACAGAAGATTGGTTTTCTTCCTTTATTGGTAACACTGATGTTTGGTATGTACACTTGTTTTTTTTACTTAAAAATCCTTTCTATGAACATCATTCTTCCATGGAGGGGGAGGGGAGTCTGCAGGGGAAGGTTTGCATTGCCTGATGCTTTAAATCTAACCATGAAGAAATGAGTGGACGAGAGAGAGGAAGAGAGAGGAAGAGAGAGGAAGAAAGAGGAAGAAAGAAGAAAAGAAGAAAGAGGAAGAAAGAGGAAGAAAGAAGAAGAAAGAGGAAGAGAGAGGAAGAAAGAGGAAGAAAAGAAGAAAGAGGAAGAGAGAGGAAGAAAGAGGAAGAGAGAGGAAGAAAGAAGAAGAAGGAGGAAGAGAGAGGAAGAAAGAAGAAGAAAGAGGAAGAGAGAGGAAGAAAGAGGAAGAAAGAGGAAGCCATCTCAGTACAAGGAAGAGAAGAAGAATAAAACACGAAGCGTTCAAACTTGACCTTTTTCATATAACATGTCAACTTCCAATTCATGGGTCCCTCCATCGGTGTTTCTTTTTAAGATCTGTAGGCGGCAAAGTGCGTGAAGCAAATGTAAAGATATGCCTTTCTTTTTTTAAAATAAAGTTCATTCATTTTGTGGCCATTGGAAGTTGTAACCACTTTTTGCTCAACCGTTGCAGAGTTCCCATGGTCATCTGATCAGAATTCAGCTGCTTGGAAACCGTCATGTATTTATGACAGTTGTGATGTCCCAGGATGACACGATCATGTTTTGTGACAAGCATAGTCCAGGGGGAAGCCAGATTCATTTAACAACCATGTTACTAAACCATGGCTGTGATTCCTTTAACAACGGTGGCAAGAAAGGTCACTTCACAACCGTCTTGTTTCGCAATGTAAATTTTGGGGCTCAATTCTGGTCATAAATCAAGGGCTAAAGGTAAAGGTTCCCCTTGTACATGTGCTAGTCATTCCCAACTCTAGGGGGCGGTGCTCATCTCTGTTTCAAAGCCGAAGAGCCAGCGCTGTCCGAAGACATCTCCGTGGCCATGTGGCCGGCATGACTCAACTCCCGAAGGAGCATGGAATGCTGTTTCCTTCCCACCAAAGGTGGTTCCTATTTTTCTACTTGCATTTTTTATGTGCTCGCGAACTGCTAGGTTGGCAGAAGCTGGGACAAGTCACGGGAGCTCACTCGGTTATGCGGCGCTAGGGATTCGAACCGCCAAACTGCCGACCTTTCTGATCAACAAACTCAGCATCTTAGCCACTGAGCCACTGCGTCCCTTCAAGTGGGCTACCTGTACCTTAAAAGCAAGTTTCTTTGTCGTGACTTCATCGCCTTTCAGCGCTTCACATAATGTCCCCAGGCTTTTCTTACAACGGCGTGTAAAGAAACGGGAATCGCAAATGAACCTCTGAGGAACGGCAGAGTTTAAAAAGCTCTTGGTGGAAAAAGCAGGGCCCTTTGGGCAAATCTGATAAAGACTCCTTCAAGGAAATGTGGAAAGTTCAGAGGGCAAATTCAGAATATTATTCAGAATAAGTTTTCCTTTCCAAAGTTGACTTACTTACAGGTAGGTTGGAAGGCCTGGAGGCTTTTTCTGTAATTGGACCTTTTTCGAGATTCGGGTTGCTGGTATAATTTCATTTCATGTCCAACCTGACTTGAAAGAACAAAATCTGTATATTATTGCTGGAACTTCCAGGCTGTAAAAAAATAAGTCTAAACTCTCCATGTTTTCTTCCCTCTAAATTTAGAAGAGCGGCATGTGGGGAGTCCATATTGAAGAAAACCGACTTCCTGGTGATGCTAATGTTCTACATTTTGGGGTATATTTTGATCTGGGCGTACGGTTGGCTAATGATTGCTTTCCAAAATGGGAACGGTTTGGCCGTTACGGCATCTTAGCAGTAGCTTTGCCGATCTGGAACCCTTGGCAATAAGGTCAGGCCTCGATCGCTTAAATTTTGAAACGAAAGAAGAGAAGAAATGTCAGATCTAGGGAATTCTGAAGGCTTCGAGAAGGAAGGAAGAATGGGATGGGACTTCCTCCCAAGTCCCGGTGCTTTCTCAGCTCTGAAACCGTTGTATCAAGTAGTGGTGTTGAATAGGTTGGGCTGGTACCAGCCGAGCCCCTGAATTAGGATATAGCTCTATTTCTAACGGTAGGGGGAAGACATAGGACTCTTAACACATCAAAACAGATAATAAATGGTTGGTTAGGAAAAGGGGGGGGGGCGCTTTGCTCAGCAAGCCAGCCAGTCTGATTTCACGTTGCCAACTTTCACAATCTTTAAGCTTTGATCTTCCATTTTCAGGTAGTACCAGTCCTTGAAAAAGTAGCTGTGTCCTGCAAGGAGAAAACGAACCTTTAACAAATGTATATAAAAACCACAGGTCTGGGAATCGCTAGAGCAGGTGTCTGTATCACCTGGGGAGCTGCTCAGTGGTTGAGTTCAATGGGAGCAGCACAAAAACCATCAGCCACGCTACCACCCACCATTTTTAGCTTTTTAAAGCATTTTCCCCCTACTGGTTTGGGCAAACCAGAAGGGAAAAATGTTTTAAAAAGCTTTTTTTAAAAAAGTTTCCGACTGTGGGAAGTTGTCATCCAGCCCTCTCCGAGAAAAATGAAATGTCCTAGGAAATATTGAAAAGGCAGAATATTTCCTCTGGACGTGAAAAGAAAGAAACATGTTTTAAAAGACAGAATAGTTGCCTGTAGCTTCCTGCCCATCCCCAGTTAATGGGCCATTGAGAGGGCCAGGCTAGCCCACTTTACATAATAAAGACTTCTCCACTGCAGCTGCAGGGGGAAGGAACGTTGGAACTTTACTCAACTGTCCACATGGCATCTGAGAACTCATCCATACCTGGATTCAAAACGCAGCCTAGAGAGTTGCCCCTGCATGGCCCCATGGGAGTCTGACAACCAATCAGAATACATTTCTTACACAGGAACAGGAAACGGAGAGGTGGGACTGAACAGGTTATAAAAAGCCTAGGAAGCCCCTCCTTCAGCCCTTCTCTTCTTCTCCACCAACATTGAAGCATCTGATCCCCTTTTCTGTTCAGGGCTCAAGTCATGTGGCCCTGTCCACCATATAAACCCTCTTTCCAAGCAGCCTCCATGTCTCCAGTGTCTTTTTCCCCACTTGGAGCCGAACCCAGAAGGACATTTCTTTCATCACGACAATCGCACGACTCACAGCTTGTTGGAAGCTTTTTCAAAAGCTTTTAAAAGCGTTTTCCCCCCTGCCGATTCACTCGAAACGGCAGGGAGAAATGCTTTAAAAAACTATTAAAAATAGCTGAAAGTGGAAAAAAAAGTTGGCCATGCCCACCCAGTCACATGACAACCCCCACCCCCAATCTATGCCCACAGAACTGGTATTTTTGGGGGGGGGGATTAGATTTCACCACTGGTTAAAAGCTTCAATTTGAGTTTCCACTCTTCCTCCCCAACTCAACACTGTAACCCGCCCGAATGGTATGAATGTTGTGTTTTTTAATTATGTATTGTCTTATATGTTAAAAGTTTATCTCCCCCCCTCCCCTTTTGGTTGTGAGCCGCCCTGAGTCCCCCCAGGGAAAAGGGCGGCATACAAATAAACTTCAAATCAAATCTAAATCTAAATCAACCCCTGTGAAAAGTTCTCAGCAGTTTAGAAGATTCAGTTCAAAGGAAGTTTTCTCTCCCCCTCCACTCCCAGGTCTATGAATAAAGCCAGAATTCCTTAAGCAGAATCTGGGCTGCATTAAAAAATAAAAAAAAATAAAAGCGGGGTTAGGATTACTCCGCTGGAGACGAGTTATTCAGACAGCCCGGCCGAGTTCAGCAAAGGTCAGCCTTCCTAAATTTCCTTTACAGCAGTGGGGGATTTTTCACCGACAAGAGAAATTTGCTGGGGCAGCTGGCAGATTGCCAAAGCTGTCGGCCTGTTCAGTGACCACGGCTGGAGATAACATCTCCCAAAAATAATGCAATAGCAGGCTGGAAGTATAGCAATCAATCTCCCCCCCCCTTCCCGATTTTATATATATATATATATATATATATATATATATATATATATAAATATTAAAAAATCTTGGAAAACAAAATAGCAGCTTACCACTTCCGCTCACTTCCAGTGCAGCATCTAAATTGTCTGGAACACCATTCCAAGCATCTGCGATTAATTTAGGGAAGCCAGGATCCATTTTCTTCTTTACTTCGTTGTATCTACAAAACACACAGGAACCAAAAAAAGAGATATACCTTCCTCACTTGATCTCCTTCTCATCTTTCCTATTTTCTTAGCTTCTTATGAATGTCTTCGCTGTTTGTATCTCGTGGTTTATGTTGATTGCTTTCAGTTAGTATCCTATTAGGATTGATCTTGAGCGGAGGTGGCGCAGTGGTTAGGGTGCAGTACTGCAGGCCACTTCAGCTGACTGCTAATTGCAGTTCAGCGGTTCAAATCTCACCGGCTCAAAGGTTGACTCAGCCTTCCATCCTTCCGAGGTGGGTGAAATGAGGACCCAGACTGTGGGGGGCGATATGCTGACTCTGTAAACCGCTTAGAGAGGGCTGAAAGGCCTATGAAGCGGTATATAAGTCTACTGCTATTGCTACTGCTATTGAAAGCCCTATGAAGCGGTATATAAGTCTAACTGCTATTGCTATTGCTAATCTCACCGGCTCAAGGTTGACTCAGCCTTCCATCCTTCCGAGGTGGGTGAAATGAGGACCCAGACTGTGGGAGGCGATATGCTGACTCTGTAAACCGCTTAGAGAGGGCTGAAAGCCCTATGAAGCGGTATATAAGTCTAACTGCTATTGCTATTGCTAATTATCAGCTGCCTTCAGAGTCAGACACCAGTGAGGCAGACGAACAGCCGGAGCCTGTTCCCAGTGTGCGCATGCGCAGAGTTGCCAGACGAAAGGAACAGCTAAAGAACGGGGGTCAACTTGGGAGTAAGGTAAGAGGTGGATGATGAATGGCCCCTCCCAGAGGAAATAAAAGAGGAGCGAAAGGGGAGTGGAGTTTGCAGGAGACAATTAGTTCGCTTAATTGGTTCGTGACTCTCCGAGACTCCTTGCCAAGTTTTGCAGAGATCAGCCTGGCAGCTCTCCAAGCCAGATAAGGTCTCTGACTGTAAATCCTCCCAAGCCAGATAAGGTCTGTGACCGTAAATCCTCCCTCGAAAGACTTTGCTGGATGTGAATGAGCAGAATTCACTGTCAATTAATAAAAAGGGTTTTTGTGGGGCAAGGAGTTGGCTTCGTGCTCTCGGGAAGCCTCGGTCAGAACACTATGACTAGCAATGACTTTTGGCTCTTATGATATATTATGATTGTATTTCATGATGATGATCATGATTTGTCACTTGTTGCTTCTATGTACCCTGAGAGCTTATGCACTGGAGGAGACAAATTCCTTGTGTCTCCAGTCATCCTTGGCCAATAAAGAACTCTACCTTTTGAACTTACTTGGACATGTAAACAGGTGTTAAGAGTAGGTGAATCTGGGCAATGTTCCTAACTGCCTAGCACTTTGGTATCCCAGCTTTGAGGTTGCAGGGTTCCTTACCTCCAAAATTTGTCCCCTGCAAAAATGTAAGTCTTCTTGTTTTTGCTCCAGTTAAATACAGCGTTGACACGTTGCACGTCAGGGGGTAGCCCGAGAGTGGTAAGTCTTTTTGGATACCCTCTTTCCAAGGTGCTGGCTGTGTAAATCCAGTATTCGTTCCCTGGGGAAAGAAAGCATCAAGTTCTCACGACCTCCGTTGAGATTAAGAGGAAGGAGAAAGAGGTTTTTCCAAGGGTCTTGGGTTTCAGGCAGCGAAGCGAAATTAAGTTAATTGGGGAGGCGAACTAGGGGAGGCCAAGCACTTCATTTCAAAATTAAGCCCCTGTTCTTTAACATTGCCTCTGCGTGTGACAAAATTGTGCATCACGTATGAAAGGGTTCTCCTACTTGATTTGTTCCTTTCTGTTGTTGCCTGTTTTGTGCAACCAGAAGATGACAAGAAGCCTTGTTCAGATTGGGCTGTAGGAAGTGACCAAGCTGAGTGTGTGTGTGTGTGTGTGTGTGTGTGTGTGTGAGAGAGAGAGAGAGAGAGAGGGGGGGGGGGGGGAGGGGAGGGAGGGAGGGAGGGAGGGAGGGAGGGAGAGAGAGAGAGAGAGAGAGAGAGAGAGAAACTCATCCAATGAAAAGAACTAAGGGTGACATGATAGAAGTGTTCCAATGTTTGAGGAACTGCCACAAGGAAGAGGCCATCTTTTGGTTCTTTGCTCTGCCACACTTTCTATTATTCTACTATGCATTTTCTATTGTGGGGAAATGGGAAGGGGGATTGTTAGATGCTACGTAGCCATAACAACATTCTTTCTAGAAAGCCAAGGTCACCCTTTGTCTTTGCACCTCTGCACCTGACCGGAACTGGATGGGTGGAAGCTGCCAGCATGGCAGTAGGAGATTGGACCATAGGATGGACTTGTGGGTGTGGTGGGCAAGATCGTGAACTTTCAACTAGGAGGGGAAAACAGAGAAGCTTCAGATTCAGGTTTTCCCAGATGTGCCAACATGGCTCTCTTCATCAATTGGGACTTTGAGGAACACTTTGCCTTAGGCTCTGATTTACTTTTGGATGCTATTTGGAACCCGGACACTCTGGTTAATGGTTCTCACTATTAGGAAGTTTCTCCTTAGTTCTAGGTTGCTTCTCTTCTTGATGAGTTTCCATCCATCGTTTCTTGTGTTGGCTTCTGGTGCTTTGGATAATAGGCTGACACACACACACCCTCTTCTTTGTGACAGCCCCTTGTGGCAAATTTTGAAAGAGAACCAAGTTTTGGTCAAACCAGAATACAAAATAACAGAGTTGGAAGAGACCTTGGAGGTCTTCTAGTCCAACCCCTTGCTTATGGCAGGAAAAACTATGCAATTCGGGATAAATGGCTGTCCAATCTCTTCTTTAAAAACCTCCAGTGAGGGATCAGCCACAACTTCTGCGGGAAATCCATTCCAGCTTTTTCGAAAACAGGGCAACTGAATGAAAAATTTGCACTGGCATACTAAATAAATGAATTGCTTCCTTTCTTCCTAACATAACATAAACATGGACAAAGCAAGAAAGTGACATAAGAACATCTTCCTGGCTACAAGTTCTGGTTCTTGGAGGCCAGATCTTCTGAAGAACATCTAGTTGGCACGGTTGACTTGACAGAAATCCATGCGCGTCTTTGCGTATGTGTGTGTAGATCAGTGATGGGTTTCAAAAATTGTTTGAATCTACTCTGTGGGTGTGGCCTCCTTTGTGGGAGTGGCTTGCTGCCCATGTGACCGGATGGGAGTGGCTTGCCGCCCATGTGACCGGATATGAAGATGCCGACGACACTTGTCAGAACCACCTTAAATTACCTCACACACAGCATTGGCATGCATAAGAATAGGATGTAAACTTGTTTTTTAAAAGGCATCTTTGGTTTGCGTTAAAACAACTTCAACACGGAATGTTCTGATTGCACCACAAACGCAGTAGTCATCCTTACCTTTCACAGAGGCACTGAGTTTTATAAATAGGAGCATGATAGTGTAGAATAATCATATCCAAGGACCAGTGGTGGGTTTCAAAAAATTTTTGGAGCCTCTTCTGTAGGTATGGCCTGCTTTCCGGGTCCACTGGTGGAACCTCTTCTAACCGGTTTGGTAGATTTGACGAACCGGTTCTACTGAATAGGTGCGAACTGGTAGGAACCCACCTCTGGTGTGGATGATTTCAGGCCAAATCTTACCTGAAAAAAATACCGATTTCTCTTCTTGAGGAGCTTCGTAGACAGCGTCGATTTTTTCTGGAAGGTCGGTCCAGAAAACAGCCACCAGCAATGGTCCAGTTGGCCGGCTCCTTTCATTCGCGGTTCTCCAGAAGAATCTAGCGACAAAAATGTGAAGAAGCTTTATCGGCAGATGTGCTTTTTAAACAAACTGAGCCAAGTGCATTCATGTGTACACAAACACATACACACAAACACACACACACACGCAACAATGCTCGTACTCTACTAGCAACGTAAACATTAAATGATAGGGGCCTTTGTTATTATTCGGTGCGTCAATCTTTTATTGGTGGGAGTTGCCCCATGAAATTTTTTACCGTGTGACGCCCAGACGTTTTGCCATTCATAACAATTTTCTCCAGCGCTCGGAATCAATTCTTAGCAAAGAACGAAAATAAGTAAATGAAATAAAATCAAGCGAGCAAGCAAGAGGGACGAAATAGCGGCTGCTTCAATTATCCTAGCAAATAAACTGATTTACAAGGCACTTAAAACTCTTTCAGCCTTCTCTTGTGCGGCACGCCGAACAGATGGATACGCATTCGGCAAAAGCCAGCCTTTTGTATTGGATTCCATTACTCCGGGTGATTATGATCGCAGCAAGTTAAAAAAAAAAAAAAAGAGATCAAATCTAATAATCATCGATCAAAACAGCTTGGCTGTAAATGAAACCCGGGAACGTTAAAACTGTTCATCAGAGGGATGAAAGGAGCAATTTGGAAGCTGTTGAGCCGATATCCTCTTTCGATTTATGAGCATTGGGGAGGGGGGAAAAAAACACAACTTTAACTCCGGTTTGATTTCAGGGGCAGTATGTAGGAAATTATGGGACAGGATGTTAATAAAAATGTTATTGTGTAATCTTTTTTCCTCCCTCCCTCCATTATCTGGTGAGCAGTTCCTTTCGTTTAAAGAACTCCAGAACTGATAGCTGAAACCAGCTGGCCCATTCCTCAAGCAACAAGTCTGGAAATGCCGTATAATAAGTCAGACAAGGTTGCCCTTTGATAACGTTGAGCAAAATGCTTGTCAGATTAGTCTTTTGAGCTGGATTATCTGTCTTTTCTTCACCCCGTTTTTAAACGAGAGCTGGCTCTCCGGTTGTGTGTGGGGCAACAAACCAACCCACCTAGCTTTATAGCTTGTAACAGTGACACAAGCTCAGTTGTCATTTGCAACACGTCCGTCCGATTCTCACATGTTAAACTTGGTTGCTACTTGTAAGCATTTTTTTCACTGTGCGTGTTGTTATACCGCCTTGAATCCAAAATTAAACTCGCCATTGTCAGGCCTGCAAGTATATTCCTTTTAGAATTTTGGCCTGCCATACTTTCTCTTATTTCATTACGCTGTTTCTTTAGTATAGTTGATGGGAGGGGGGAATAGACTGGAGTAGGATTGTGGAATGTATTTTTTTCATTCTTTACTAGAAGCCAAGGTCATCTTTTGTCTCCGCACTTTTACACCTGACCGGAAACAGCTGGGTGTGGATGCCAGAGTGGAAGAAGAAGATTGGACCATGTGATGGATTGTGGGTGTGGGGACAAGATCATGAACTTTTAACTGGGTGGAATTCTGATGTCATTTCCAGAATTGGGATTAACACAGATGTGCTAAGATGTCTGCTTTATTAAATTGGAACTTTAAGGATAGTTTTGCCTTGGACTCTGATTTAATTCTACTTGATACCTGGAACGCTGACAGTCATCTTCATTTAAAGACCCCATAATCCCTTGCAGGTTGGAGCCTGGACACCTGAACGGAGCAGCAAACACTAGCAGAGTGTTTGAATGGCTGGTTGCCTTTCCTGTCCCCAATGTGGAGTTTTGTTCAGCAGATATTTTGCAGTATCCTTCCCCTGGAGTGCGGGTGGGAATGGAGATTTTACAGTATCCTTTCCCCTGCCACGCCCACCAAGCCACGCCCACAGAACCAGTAGTGAAATATTTTGAATCCCACCACTGTCTGTGATGGCGAACTTGTGGCATGTTTGCCACAAGTGGCCTGCAGAACATTCTCTGCGAGCACATGAGCTGTCACCCCAGCTCAACTCCACAGGACAGGCGCATGCTCCTGTTGCTGGGCGGCTGATTTTTGGGTCTCTACTGTGCATGCAGAGGGGAGTGCAGGGGCAGGTGCCCCCCCTGCAGCCCATTTGGGGAGGGGGTCATGGGGGGGTCATGTGAGCATGACTGGGGGTTGGGGGGAGTGCGGAGATCATGCACAGTGGGGTGAGCCATGCGCGGGTGGTAGTGGTATTGCGCATGCATTGGATTATTGGGTTGCATTGCATTATTCCATCACTGGAATAGATCCTTCTCTGTCCCCCAACTCACCTGTCTTTGAAGAAAAAGATCTCGCCCCTCATTTGAGCCACGGCATCAAAGACAAGATCTTGGCCACAAAGTTCAGGAGTGACAGGTCCAAGGGTCGGTTTTGGTCCTGGTCCAACATCAATTGAACCCCCTACAAATCAAGAAAAAGTATAAGTATAATCTTTATTGTCATTGTACTTAAATACAACCAAATTGGTTTTTTAAAAAAAGTCATCAGTGATCTGGACGATCTGCTTTTAAGCCTAGAAATCAGAAGGAGAAGCAATGTCAAGAATCCTTGTTCTGCTTTTTTTCCCTGGTAATACAAAAAAAATAAAAATAGCATTAGATAACATAGAAGGGAGGAAAGAACATGAACGGGGCATCTGGTTTTCTTCAAATGGTTCACCACGATGATTCCACCATTTTAGGTTCTCCTGGAAAAGCTTGAACCCCAAGATTAATAAGGATATGGACACAAATGTTTCAGATAGGTTTGAACCAACTGGAAACTTTACCATAAAGTTCCTGGATCCCTTGAATGTCATCTTGAGAAAGGCGGAAGTGCTTGGTATAAGTGTAGATGGGAGCCATCAGTGCACCAGGATCTTCAGAATGTTCGAGTCCCATTGCGTGGCCAAATTCATGAGCAGCAACCAAGAACAGACTGTACCCTGGAAGAAAACAAACCAGCTTCTTAAGGCTGCTTGATGGACATTGTCCATACACCTCTCTTTGTGAAGTCAATTCTAACCATTTTACAAGAGCAGTTTCTGGGGCTTTGAAGGCATCGAAGACAGAAGATGTAACCATTAAAGAAAAGGACATAGCTTATTTTTCGGAGTATAAGACACTCTGAAGTATAAGACGCACCTAGCTTTTGGGAAGGAAAACAAGGAGGTGGGGGGAATCTGCTTCGGCCTCCCAGCAATTTGCCTCCTTGCAGCAAACAGCCCATTTTAGTTTCAGTTTCAGCACAGCCTGATTAGCTCAAGCAGCTGATTGTCGGTTGGATTGGCCTCCCAACAATCAGCTGTTTCAGGCTGCAGGGATTGCCATAGCCTATTGCTTCCTCCATGTGCCCCATTTTCCGCCCATTCCAGGCAGCGGGGATCAGAATAGGCAGAAAATCAGGGACGCAAAGAACGAAAATGGGGCACACAGAGGCAAAAAACGGGATGCTGAGACTGAAAATGGGATGCCCAGAGGCAACAAGAGATTGGGCCTCCTTTGGATGCCATCAGCCGGACAGTGTCGGCTGGCGGGCCCCCGGAGGAGAGCCTTCTCTGTGGCTGCTCCGACCCTGTGGAATCAGCTACCCCCAGAGGTCCGGACCTTACCCACTCTCATGGCCTTCAGGAAAGCTGTTAAAACCTGGCTGTTCCGGCAGGCCTGGGGCTGTTGACCTATGGTTAAGGTCCAGCCCCGATCAGATCGAATGTGTGTTGTGAATTTTAAACTATTCTTTTTATTTTTATTTTATTTTTTTATTTTTCTTTGTAAGCTGCCCAGAGTCCTTCGGGATTGGGCGGCCTATAAATTCAATAAATAAATAATAAATAATGGCAAAGATTTGTTTCAGGAGTGTGAAGATCTGTCCGTGAATCTCAGAGACTCTGTGCCAAGTCTTTCCTTGCACAGCACCTCATTTGGAAAATACTTAAATGGCAGCTTTCCAAGATAGATAAGGTCTGTGGTCATAAATTCACCTTTGAAAGACTTGCTGAATGTGAATGAGGAGAAGCCACATTCATTTAATAAAAGGGGTTTTGTCAGAACCAGGATTCTGCTTCATGCTTTTTGGTTCATTTTCAACCAAGCCCACCTAAGCCCCGAAAAAAAAAAGGGTATAACCCCCAAACAACTCGTATGTTAAGCCATGTTTTGCTGATAAACCATAGTTGGTGTCACTTGTACGAAGTCAGAAACCAAGACTTAGAGGTGTATAAATAGCAGTTAGCAATAGCAGTTAGACTTATATACCACTTCATAGGGCTTTCAGCCCTCTCTAAGCGGTTTACAGAGTCAGCATATCGCTCCCAACAATCTGGGTCCTCATTTTACCCACCTCGGAAGGATGGAAGGCTGAGTCAACCCTGAGCCGGTGAGATTTGAACCGCTGAACTGCTGAACTAGCAGTCAACTGAAGTGGCCTGCAGTACTGCACTCTACCCACTGTGCCACCTCGTGAAATATTCAGAGTACTGTAAAATCCAAATTAGCTACGAAGACAAAAGGCATGTGGTATCTAAACTCTACTTTTCAGCCATGTTCAAACATGCCTGATCCAGCTGTTGGGAAACTTTGTGAGAAGGAATGATTTACAGTTAACTTCACAATTGACTCATTTGTGAGTTTCTTAGGGTGTTTTGAGGGTGGGTGGGGTTTTGCAATCATTTGTGGACATTTGATGATCTCAGTTGTACTTCTGAGAATGAGGGAAGCTTGTAAGAGAAATGTTTTGATTCACAAAGGACATCTTGAGATGGAATCTAAAACTTTAGCCTATTTTGCTAGCTTTGAAACAGAAGAAAACACAGAAAACGGCACAAGAGTGAGCTGTTTTGTAAGAACTAGGTTTTTTTAAAAAATTCTTTGACCTTTATTTTGGTCCATTAAAACTGTGGTGTATTCCTTGTTTTTTGATACTTCGGAGAACTGGAAGTAATGCTGTCACATTTATAAGGAGAAGGAAGAGGAGGAGAAAAATCTCTACCTGCATCCGGACAAAATCCCCATTTGCGATCTTCATCATAGTTACTAGTGGTAGAGCACCACATCTTCCCATCTTGCCGTCCCGAAGTGGTACAAGAATCATACGTATTCCCAAGGAATATAAAAGGAAAAACACACGGATGTCCTTCAGAATTTCCACCCACGGTAGACATTGCTGCATTGAAGAAAAAAAAAAGAATTAGAATAACAGAGCTGGAAGGGACCTTGGAGGTCTTCTAGCCCAACCCCCTGCTTAAGCAGGAAACCCTACACCACTTTAGACAAATGGTTATCCAACATCTTCTTAAAGACTTCCAGTGTTGGGGCATTCACAACTTCTGGAGGCAAGTCGTTACACTGATTAATTGTTCTCACTGTCAGGAAATTTCTCCTCAGTTCTAAGTTGCTTCTCTCCTTGATTAGTTTCCACCAATTGCTTCGTTTCCTGCCCTCAGATGCTTTGGAGAATAGTTTGACTCCCTCTTCTTTGTGGCAACCCCTGAGATATTGGAAGGCTGCTATCATGTCTCCCCTAGTCCTCCTTTTCATTAAACTAGACATTCCAGTTCCTGCAACTGTTCCTTCAAATGTTTTAGCCTCCAGTCCCCTAATCCCCTTTCTTGCTCTTCTCTGCACTCTTTCTAAACCAATAGAAGCAGGAACAGTTAATAGCATACCACCAAATTCTTACTTTGTCATTTATAAGTTTTGTTGTAATTATTATGAATTATCGCTTTGATTTCTGGAAGCCTGTAATTTGTGTCTGATGACACCAAAGAAAAGGTACCGTGTTTCCTCGAAAATAAGACAGGATCTTATTTAATTGGACCCCCCAAAATAAGCACTGGGTCATATTTTTGGGGAGGTCTTATTGTTCTTGAGGTGCAGGAGGCGTTGAGAGTGGTTACCTCGTGGCTGCTGCTCTGTTGCAATATTTTTGGGGAGGGCTTATTTTCAGGGGAGGGCTTATTTTAGCGCATGTGCTCAAAAGCCCAATTATTATCCAGGAAGATTTTATTTTCAGGAAAACAGGGTACAGAAGAAGCTCTGGTTATGTCCATAATTCATTCCATAACTTTGGTTGCAAACTGATTTTGTCGTGACCTGAACCTAATTTTGGAAATTTGGCGCTTGCAAAAAAAAAAAGCGGTGCGGAAGGGGAAATCGGCCAAGGGGGGAAAAAAACAAATTTGTGATTTTTTTTCATCAGAACCTGATTTGTTCATGGTCCAGAGGTTCTACTCTACTACTCTGTTTCCCTGAAAATAAGACCTCCCCGGATAAGAAGCCCAATCGGGCTTTTGAACCCGATGGTTTAAATGGTTTTTCCTCCGAACAAACCCTTGACAATTGTAGCAAAGATCTTCTTACCTGTCTCTGGACAAAATCCAAATTTCTTATCCCGGTCGTAATCTTCGGTAGTGCTACACCATCTATACCCATCTTGTCTTCCTTCTGTGGTGCAGCTGTCAAAGGATCTTCCTTCAAACAGGAAGGGGAATTTGCACGGCTTCCCATCGGAGTTTCCACCCATGGTGAAAAGAGCTGCAGGGTAAGAGGTGCAGAATTAAAACCTTGGCGACATCTTTCCAAGTTGGCAGCCAGATACGCAAAGCGAAATATGGGAGGGGGGGTTCCCCCTTTCTTTTCTCTCTCTCGATAAAGAATGTTCAAAAGTTTTTGGAAGTTTTAACAACAGTAGTAAGAACTCATATAAACTATCGAGGACTTCTGGGCGTTGAAGTCCACAGGTCTTAAAATTGCCAAGGTTGAAAAACACAAACGCTAATTAATATCCAGCCTGTAACTTTTACCAGGCCTGTTTTCCCCCCAAAAAAGTTGAAGCTAATTGTGTTACTGTTGTGGCCCACCAGTAGCTAGCGGAGCTGGCAGCAGAATTGGACAGTGGGGAGGTTAGGGAGGAACATGGGCCAGTCCTGGAGTCTGGGGAAGGCTCTGATGAGGGCTCTGCATCAGAGGCAGAGAGGGGGCCAAGGCCGTCTGACAATTATCAGGAGCTAGACAGCTGTGAGGCAGAGGAACAGCTGGAGCCTGTTCCCAGTGTGCGCATGCAGAGAGTTGCCAAATGAAGGGAACAGCTAAAGAACAAGGGTTGCCTTGGGAGTAAGGACACAGGTGGATGATGAATGCCTCCCCCCAAAGGGAAATAAAAGAGGAGCGAAAGGGGAGGGGGCTTTTTCAGGAAACAATTCATTTATTCATTTGTTCGTTCATTTGTTTCAGGAGTGTGAAGATCTGTCCGTGAACCTCAGAGACTCTGTGCCAAGTCTTTCCTTGCATAGCACTGTGTTTGGAAAATATTTACATGGCAGCTTTCCAAGCTAGATAAGGTCGGTGGTCATAAATTCACCTTTGAAAGACTGTTTGCCAGGCCTTGGCTGAATGTGAATGAGAGGAATTCACATCCATTTAATAAAAGTAGTTTTGTCGGGACCAAGACTCTCTGCTTCATGCTTTTTGGGGAAGCCTAGGTCAGGACAGTTACATCCACCCACCACAACTTGTTGTGGCTTGTTAGGTTGCATCAAATGTCACTCATTGACTTTTCTGGATTGCTAGTGATTTGAGAATGGGTTTCCTCGGCCTTCCAGCCATGTTTCTCGTTTGTTAAGAAGACCATGCTAGCAATGCTAGTTAAAATGCATATATATGAATGTAGCCAGCATTGGAGTACCAAGACTTCCTTTAAAACAGCTTTTCTTTTGGAGAACACAAAGGAAACAGAGGCTGCTAAGGCAGGCATATTCATTTGCTTAGGGAAGCAGCTTGGGGCTATAAACTCAGCCAGGTTTGGCCTTTTAACAACATATCTTATTAGCTTAACCACCAACAATTTAGGAGAAGAGAAAACCAGTATGGAAACTTAATGTCGTGTTGCTGGAAATAATCATTGTCTCCATGCCCAAAGAAGGCTGTTTTTTTTCCTGTTTGGTGAGCACAGCCACCAAAAGTTTCCAAAGCCTTTGCTTTTGCCACAACTTTCTTTAACAGCTTCTGCAGCTTTGATAGCAGAAACAACTCTTAACACTGGAGTAGCAATAATTAAAAGGAGAATCTATTCAATGGGGAAGGCAGGATCCCAATTTCCAAAGGACAGAGGGTCCCAAAGTTTGTTCGCAGAATTTTCCTATGTCACCATTCCCAAGGGGCAGTGAGGTTTTGGGAGGTTCCCTGAAATATGGATCCGAGAAAGGAAAGTCTTCTGTCTTTCTTCTTTCCCTGCTTAACAAGCATTTCCAAGTTTAGTTCTAAAGCAGGGGTCAGCAATTTGCAGCTCTGGAGCTGCATGTGGCTCTCTTTCATCCATCTGCTCTGGCTCCCTTTTGCTGGTCGGCTCCACAATTGATAGGGCTTTTGATTAGGACAGGTAGAGGATGCCGTGCTAGGGGAAGGCTCTATGGTGGGAGAACTGGACTTCCAGTCAGCAGAGGAAAAAGGACACCATGCTAGGAGGAGACTCTAAAGCAAGGGTCAGCAGTCTGTAGCTCCAGAGCCGCATGTGGCTCTTTCATCCAACTGCTGTGGCTCCCTTTTGCCGGTTGTCTCCACAATTGATAAGACTTTCAATTAGGACAGGTAGAGGATGCTGTGCTAGGAGAAGACTCTATGGTGGGGGAAACCAGACTTCCGGTCTGCTCCAGAATTGAATTGGGGGGAGGGGCGCTTCTGATTAGGCTCTTTGTGGCTCTTTGAGTGTTTAAGGTTGCTGACCTCTGTTCTAAAGCAATGCGCACAAAGGGCAGATCACCACAAAGCCGCAAGATGTGAAACTAAATAGGCAAGGAAAGAAGAGTATGGATTAAGTAAGGGTCCTTCCTTCCTGGGGAATTTCAAGACAAAACACTTTCTCCAGGATGCATGTATTTATAAGATTTGCAGAGAGATAGGGCTTGTTTTTCTTTCTGCCAATAACATCAAAATATCCACATTTACATTCAGCCCTGCTGCCATTTCCATGGCTTTTATTATACCCATTTCTCAAGAGCTACATCAAAAGTAAGAGGGAGGTTGGGGAAATATTGGGACGCACGGATTTGTTTTGATATGCGATTGATGGTCCTTAAATCCTGCCTTCCCACAAATGGAAATCAAAGAGTAAAAGCTGAGAAAATAGAATGGTAACCGGTAATACATTATGAGTGATAATGACGCCCTCATTCATGAGAATTAGCCATGGTGGGGAAAAACAGAAAGAAGGAGAGAGAGAAGAAAGAAAGAAAGACAGACAGACAGACAGATAGAAAAAAGAAAGAAAGAGAGAGAAAGAAAGAAAAAGGAAGGAAGGAGAGAGGGAGGGAAGGAGGGAGGAGAATAGAGGGAGGGAGGAAAGAAATAGAATAGAGGGACAGAGGGAGGGAGAAGAATAGAGGGAGGGAGGGAGGAGAATAGAAGGAGGGAGGAAATAAGGGGAGGGAGGGAGGAAGGAGAATGGAGGGAGAGGGAGGGAGGAAGGAAGGAGAATGGAGGGAGAGGGAGGGAGGAAGGGTGGAAGAAGAATAGAGGGAGAGAAGGAAGAAGGAGAATAGAGGGAGGAGAGAAGGAGGGAATGTGAATGGAGGGAGGGAAGAGAATAGAGGAAGGGTGGAAGGAGAATAGAGAGAGGAAAGGAGGAAGGAAGGAGAATGGAGGGAGGGAGGGGGAAGAAAGGCTTCACATAAAAGAGCACTTCCTGAGGTAGTTTTGGGTTTTGTGTCTTCTTCATCAAATCCCTACAACCTTGGAGAAGAGAGACCGTATGCAGTGGTGATTGGGGACCTTTGAGTCAGAGGAACTCTAACCCATTGACATTTAGAAGACTTGCTCTTGTCTGCTCTCGTAACATCTGCATTTATTAGGCAAGCCTTTAGAAAACAATGTTTTGGAATAATAATGTGAACAAGGCCACTATTTGTCTAACAAGGACCATCTGTGAGTTTGTTGTTATTCAGGGATTCTGAGGGGGGAAAAAAACGGCATCACTCACAAAAGCCCTCGATCTGCCGACAAAATCCCAGCCCTGGAGTTTTCTTCATGAAATGCAAATATCTGCCCAGCCTCGCTGCAATCTAATTGTATAAACTCATTACAAAAACCATAATCCTTGTTCCCAGTAATGAGGAGAAAACCCTCTATTTTTAATAGAAAATTGTCCTCGTGGCTTGCTCTGGTGTACGGTATCTTTGGGGTTAATATTTATTGTTTTCGTGTTTTATCTTGTCACTTTTACTTCTTGTAAGCTGATGGGTGGCATATAGGTTTAATTTAACTTAACCAATCAACCAACCAACCTGTCAACTTGCAAATCATCCCTGGCCTGCTCTTGAGTTGCCGTAGAAAATGGGGTATGGGAAACCGATGAAACGACAGGGCAGCAAAAAACAGGTGCACATTCCAGACTTATCTCCCTCAAGGCTGTATAGTATAGTATAGTATAGTATAAGTTTATTTATAGGCCACCCTTTTCCCTGAGGGGACTCAGGGCGGCTTACAACTTATGTGGGAGGGGATACATACAATGACATATAGAACATACATAATTAAAAAAATAGAGCAACATTCATCATTCGGGTGGGGACGGATTATAGTCTTTAACCCCAGGCCTGACGGGATAGCCAGATCTTGAGGGCTGTGCGGAAGGTCTGAAGGGTGGTGAGGGTACGAATCTCCACGGGGAGATCGTTCCAAAGGGTCGGAGCTACTACTGAAAAGGCTCTCCTCCGCGTAGTTGCCAGTATCCCAGGGTTACTTACAGCTGGAGGAGGGGAGTGATCTCTACAACTCATAAAATTGCCCCCGTTGGATTGTGATTGATGACACACTCGGTGGGGAGGAGGGGGAAACAGAGTCATAATTGGGGCTGTAAATTACATGGGGTCAGAGCTGGCTTCATTTGGGAACCTGCCAACATGAAGCTCCTAATAAATAACTGGATTTCTTTTGAAGCTTGGCTCGAGACTCATGATTTAATTAAGGCATCCATTGGAACCCTGACACAACCAATCAACTAACCAACCAATCAATCTCTGTGCGGTAGACAATGTGTATCAGTTCAGATATGGCACCTAAATGGGTATTTGACGGATCCAATCTCGGTTAGTCACCAAGATCAGATCTTCCGAGCTTTTGGACTCATGCTGGAGTCCATGTCTAGGGAACATCTCTCTCTCCCTCCTTCCCTCTTTCCCCATTCTGATAAGAGAGAAGCTCCTGAGGATGGGCTCCAGCATGAATCCAAAAATTCAGAAGTCTGCATCTCTGGTTCTGCTGCCTGACCCAGATTGGACCGTGCACCATTATCCTGGGATACATATATTTGTCTTCATTCAGGAAAAATTGACAATTGCTTACTATTGTTTCTCTTTGATGGCAACCGAGCATCCGATAAATGCCCCGTTGGAAGAAATTGCTGCAGTAATAAAACCAGTATTTGTAGTTGCATGGTTCTACTTGGCAGGAATTCTGGTTTCCTGCCCACGCATGACTCTCATTGGCTTGGTCAACCTCTCTGTTGCCATGAAGGCACCATGGTATCACATCGTCATTTCCCTGAGGTTTTGATTTCAGTGGTGTTTTGCAGCTCCTCCTCACCATGCTGGTTTTTATTTTATTTTAATCACCTCTGACCAATGGTGAGACCTTCTCCCTTGAGGGATCAAATGAACTCATGGAAACTAGCCCACATGAAGGGTGAGAGCCACGGTGGTGCAGTGGTTAGAGTGCAGTACTGCAGGCTACTTCTGCTGCCTGCTGGCTGCCTGAAATTTGGCAGTTCCAATCTCACCAGGCTCAAGGTTGACTCAGCCTTCCATCCTTCCGAGGTGCATAAAATGAGGAGTCAGATTGTTCGGGGGAAGAGGCTGCCTCTGTAAACCGCTTAGGGAGGGCTGCAAAGCACTGTGAAGCGGTATCTCAGTCTAAGTGCTATTGCAATTGCTATTGAGAAGATTCAATGGTTCGCTTCTACCCTGCCTTAAGACCACAAGCCATTAACCCATTAAAGCAGCCTCCTTAAAACTCCACAGCCACCCTTCAACTTACATTCATGGGGGCAGAATCCATATTTGCCATCTGTGTCGAAGTTGTAGGTGGTCGAACACCACAGGAACCCATCGCTTCGCCCTGCACCGGTGCAGCTGTTATATTCCTTCTCGCCAAACAGGAAGGGGAATTTGCAAAACTCCCCATCCGCGTTGCCGTACTTCACCCGGACCACTGGAAAGGAGAGGACGGAGGATTCATCAGCAGAACAAAAACTACATCCACAGCAGCCAGTGACACTTGAGGAGGCTCCGAAGCGAAAACAGCTGTCTTACCTTGGCCTTCACCCAAAGTCCAAAATTCGTCGTCGTCAAAATGTGAATCGCCTCCAACCCCTGGTCCAGGAGCAAAAGCATGGGCCAGAAGACCATCCTTACCATCAAAAGGATACCCATCCCCATGCTCTGCAGAAGAAGGAACAAAAGCAAAACAGCATCAGACCCTGGCATCTAGGACATCTTTGGAGGCAGGAACAGGGGTGAAATGCTACCGGCTTGAGCCAATTTGCCCGAACCGGTAGTAAAAAAATACTACAGCTGATCTTTGGAACTTTTTTTTGTACTTTTGAAGCATTTTTTTTAACTACAGGTTCTCCAGAAACGCGGGGTGTGTGTGTGTCCCTTTTTGTTCCCAGCAGGCTTCACTGAAGGAGTGCCAATTTCAACTGTTGAGTGAAATCCTGAGGCTTCCATCAGAGTGAGGGATGAAGACTCTTGCGAGTCCCTTGGACTGCAAGGTGATCCAACTGGTCAGTCCTAGAGGAGATCAACCCTGACTGCTCTTTAGAAGGCCAGATTCTGAAGAGGAAACTCAAGTACTTTGGCCTAATGAGAAGGAAGGACTCCCTGGAGAAGAGCCTCATGCTGGGAACGATGGAGGGCAAAAGAAGAAGGGGACGACAGAGAAGGAGGTGGCTGGATGGAGTCACCGAAGCAGTTGGCATGAGCTTCAATGGACTCCAGAGGTTGGTAGAGGGCAGGAAGGCCTGGAGGAATGTTGTCCAAGAGGTCGCTATGGGTCGGACACAACTAACAACAACAACAACAACAACAACAACAACAACAACAAGGGTTGGCTTGATTTGGGTTTAGCACCAGAGAGAAATGACTACTACTTCCGATGGGAGTAGCTGCTCTCTGGGGAAACAAGATGGTGTCCTTTTTTACAACTAAGTGCTCCGGTGAAGAACAGATGGGATGTTCCGATGGGAGGAGCTGTCCTAGAGGAGATCAACCCTGACTGCTCTTTAGAAGTCCACATCCTGAAGAGGAAACGCCAATACTTTGGCCACCTAATGAGAAGGAAGAAGGACTCCCTGGAGAAGAGCCTCATGCTGGGAATGATGGAGGGCAAAAGAAGGACTGCAAGGCCATCCAACAGGTCAGTCCTAGAGGAGATCAACCCTGACTGCTCTTTAGAAGGCCAGATCCAGAAGAGGAAACTCAAAGACTTTGGCCACCTAATGAGAAGGAAGGACTCCCTGGAGAAGAGCCTCATGCTGGGAATGATGGAGGGCAAAAGAAGGACTGCAAGGCCATCCAACAGGTCAGTCCTAGAGGAGATCAACCCTGACTGCTCTTTAGAAGGCCAGATCCAGAAGAGGAAACTCAAAGACTTTGGCCACCTAATGAGAAGGAAGGACTCCCTGGAGAAGAGCCTCATGCTGGGAATGATGGAGGGCAAAAGAAGGACTGCAAGGCCATCCAAGTGGTCAGTCCTAGAGGAGATCAACCCTGACTGCTCTTTAGAAGGCCAGCTCCTGAAGAGGAAACTCCAAAACTTTGGCCACCTGATGAGAAGGAAGGACTCCCTGGAGAAGAGCCTCATGCTGGGAACGATGGAGGGCAAAAGAAGAAGGGGACGACAGAGAATGAGGTGGCTGGATGGAGTCACCGAAGCAGTAGGCCTGAGCTTAAATGGACTCCAGAGGATGGTAGAGGACAGGAAGGCCTGGAGGAATGTTGCGATGGGTCATACACAACTTCACAACAACAAGGTTTGATTTGGAGCCATTTGAAACACACACCTGTTAGAGGCGGTTGGTCTTTATACTGGGTTTCTTATTCACCAGGGTATAAAACCCAGGTGAAACACAAAGACCTCAACTCCACCCGGAAACCAGATTAGGAACCACTACACCGTATTATCATGTGCATACCCCATCGTCCAAAGTTGATCATGATATCTGCCTCTCCATCATGAATCCGGGAGAATTCCAGCGGTGTGACATCACTCCAGACTTTGAAGGCTTGGGCAAACGCATCATCCACCGTTTCAGAATCCAGATCTGGGGTGTAGCCTAGAATTCTTAAGACAAAAATAAGGATGGCGAACGATGATTGTCAGCGAAGACACAGAGCTCTGATTCATCTTGTCTCCTCTGGGATGCACAAAAGCTGGACAGCCACTAGATGGTAGTAGATATGATTTCATCTGTCCCCCTTGGGTTCAACCTTTGCTATTGCAGAATTACGGTTCTCAATAATTCGCCCTAACATAGCCAAACAGGAGAAAGGCTGTCCATTTTCCTCCCTCCCTCCTCCTCTCCATCTCCTTTCCTATCTCCCTTCTCCTTCTAAATTTCCCTTCCTTCTTTTCTCCTTGTCTCCATCTCCTTTCCCTTCACTCTCCTCTTTCTTCCTGTCTCCATTTTCCTTCCTTCTTCCCTCCCCCCTTCCTCCTCCTCTCCATCTCCTTTCCTATCTCCCTTCTCCTTCTCAATTTCCCTTCCTTCTTTTTCTCCTTGTCTCCATCTCCTTTCCCTTCACTCTCCTCTTCCTTCCTGTCTCCATTTTCCTTCTTCCCTTCCTTCCTCCTCCCTCCTCCTCTCCATCTCCTTTCCTATCTCCCTTCTCCTTCTCAATTTCCCTTCATTCTTCTCCTTGTCTCCGTCTCCTTTCCCTTCCTTCTCCTTCTTCTCCTTCTCCCTTTCTTTGTCTCCTTCCCCTTCCCCTCCTCTTTCTCCTTGTTTTTTTTCCTTCTCCTCCTTCCCCTTCTCCCTCCCCCACTCCTCCTTCTGTTCTTTTTTTTAAAAAAAACCTTCTGATGGTGAATGGAATCATTTACCACTCTTTCTTTTTTAGGAAGGAGGGAGGGAAGAGCGGAGGAATTTGCATTCTTGCCAACTTCTAATCCTGCTATACCTGCGCTTGCAAATGTATCTGCTGAATCATCCTGGATTGAATGGGATCTGCAAAGCTGGATCGGTCTTCTTTGGAATAACTTTATGCATCCTAAAATCGAACCCTCTTTTCAAGCGAATGCAAGAGAAATCCTCGCGAGGCCAACCTTTGTTGGCTGTGTGTTATGTACGCAACTCTTGTTACATTGGATTTACTCCCAAATCAGCTAGCCAAGTTTGCTTTCCTTCCACAGCTAATTCCTGGCCAGCCAAGTCATCTGAAGGAGGTGCAGAAAAGGAGGACGCTTGCAAACACTAATCTCCGGCTGAAACTGAGATGGAATTTATTTCTTTTTTTTCTTAAGTGTATTTCTTCTGCCTGAACCTTGGGCAACCCACGGTCTACGAAAAGCCATTTCAAATATCTCCTGTCCTAGTCACCCTGTAATTTCTGCTCCGCTTTCCAGCTGCAGACACAATATCATCCCCAACTCAAAGTGCCAAAATCAAAAGTTCTGAGAAGAGAGAAAGGCAGACACACAGGAGCCTGTGGTGTGTCCTTCCATGGAGTTCAACGGAATGCAAGTTTTAGGGTTGGCCTTCTTATTTATTTTTACCCTTTAAAGAACAACAACAAAAAGAGAGACCTTCTACTCTGCAAAATGACCATTCTGGAAGGATGCTTTCAAACAGGAAGATGGCTCTTTTCTCAAAGAACATTTGGTGGAAGGATGAGGATGTCCCTCTGTAGCACGGAAGACCCCTTGACTCCACTAGAGTTTGTGGAAAGACCTTCGGTCTATAGAACGTAGAATAGGAGAGTTGGAAGGGACCCCGGAGGTCTTCTAGTCCAACCCCCTGTATCATTTCAGACAAATGGCTGTCCGGACTCTTTTTGAAAGCCTCCTTCGGTGATGGAGTATCCACAACGTCTGAAGGCAAGCTATTCCATTGGTTAATTGCATAAGGCCAGTGGGGAAAATAAATACTGGGACTTCAAGAAGCCCTTTCAACCTCAACCAAGCCATCAATAACTACATGTACTGTGGAGACAATAACTTGGTCCTTAACACCAATAAGACCAAGCAGCTTCTAGTGGAGTACAGAAGGAATAGATCAGACATCCAGACCTTGGTTATCAATGGAGACGGAGTGGAACAAGTGGACAGTTTTAAGTTTCTGGGTGTTATCCAGAGGTGGGTTCCTACCAGTTCGCACCTATTCGGTAGAACCGGTTCGTCAAATCTACCAAACCGGTTAGAAGAGGTTCCATCAGTGGACCCGGAAAGCAGGCCACACCTACAGAAGAGGCAGTGCTGCATTTAACCACTGCCCCACCTCGGCTCTATCCACGATTTCCTTCTTAGGGTAATCATTTTCAGAAGATAGGGTGCCAGTTGGTACCTACCTGTACGTGATGAGGTTTTTCTCCCATTTTGGTTTCCGGGGGAAGAAATTATAATTGGCCACATCTGGGTTGCCACACCTGGGTTTCTTCATGGTCTCTATAGTGTTTTGGTCCAGTTCTCCAGTCTGAGGAAGCCCGAAGAACTTCTGCATGTTCTTCAAAGTGTCCTTCAGGACGAGTAGGTTGCAATTGTCTTTGGGACATCCATAATACTTGTTGAGGTATTGCTTTTGGAGAGAAGAAAAAGATGGGCAGTGGACAGGGAAAGAAAGGAAATAATCTAAACGTCTACCTCTCTACTGCGCTTGTTGAGAAAACAGCAACAACAACAACACAAAGTTTTCAAATGATGGACCCAAAGCAAAGGTCAGCCCTATAGTTGCCTTTGTCTTGGGCTTAATTGGTCGGACGAGAATCAAGTCAGAAATGATCCTCATGTTTCAGGTTAAATAAGTCATCATTTGTCCATCTCTGAAACTGATGTCAAGATCAAGACTAGAAGGGAGTGAGGGAAGAGGAGGAGGAGGAGGAGGAGGAGGAGGAGGAGGAGGAGGAAGGGAGGGAGGGAGGGAGGGAGGGAGGGAGGGCGGCTGAGGGGTCCTTGGTGCTCTCTGAGCTTGGTTGTTTTCTTGCAGATGTTTCATGACCCAACTAGGTAACATCATCAGTGCTAGAAGGGGGTGAGGAAGGAGGAGGAGGAGACTGTAGCATCCTTGCTGCTTTCTAAGCTTGTTTTCTTGCAGATGTTTCATGACCCAACTAGGTAACACCATCAGTGCTAGAAGGGGGTGAGAGAGGAGGAGGAGGAGGAAGAGACTGTAGCATCCTTGCTGCTCTATAAGCTTGTTTTCTTGCAGATGTTTCATGACCCAACTAGGTAACATCATCAGTGCTAGAAGAGGAGGAGGGAGGAGGAGGAGGAGGAGGAGGAGGAGGAGGAGACTGTAGCATCCTTGCTGCTCTCTAAGCTTGTTTTCTTGCAGACATTTCATTACCCAACTAGGTAACATCATCAGTGCTAGAAGGGAGGAGGAGGAGGAGGAGAGTGTTGGGTCCTTGGTGGTCTTTCAACATTATTACTGCTAGCATATTACCTAGTTTGGGTAATGAAACATCTACAAATTCAAATCCTAGTATCAATAAAGGAGAATATTCTCCTTTATTGATACTAGGATTTGAATTCTGCAGTTTGGCTGCAGTGTTATATCATGATGAGGGTCAAGAGGGGGAAAAAAGTGGAATTTATGTCATAAAGAAAACCGCTCTTTGTTTGTGGGTTTATTATTTTTATTCTTTTTTTTTATATTGGGTTTTTGTTTTAAATTGTTTGCAAGCCACCCAAGAACCACCGAGTGAGTGGGCAGCCACAGAAAACCTCTAAATAGATAAACTCTCAGCTACTACTCTGAAAGTCACTGGAGCATGTTCTTCCTGGCGTGTTTTCTAGGCAGTTCAACTTTAAAAGAATCACTGAACAGGCAGAGGAGGAATCATAATTATAATAACTAGCATTTTATACCTCCCCCCTCCAACAGGTTTGCTACAAACATAACCCTGGCAGAGCTCTAAGGGGCAATTACTGCCTTTCAAGGGGAAAGTTGAGCTTAGTAAATTGGCTGAAAAATTAAGCTTTAAATACTAAGGGGGCCTCTCTGACCATGCATAAGTCATATGTTAAGCAAAAAACTGAGTAGGAAAGTTGGAAGCCCCAACTCTTAAAGCTTATAATTTAGACACATATAAAAGAAAAAATACAAAAACTTATAAGCAAATGGGAGGTCATCTGTTTATTGTTTATTCAACGGATTTGTTTATTCAAGCATCAGAAATCCGAAGATTTCTGACTCTGGAGTATTCAAAAATACATTCTGACTTGGCAAAAGAAAGAAAGAAAGAAAGAAAGAAAGAAAGAAAGAAAGAAAGAAAGAAAGAAAGAGAAAGAAAAAGGGAAGAGAGAAAGATAGGAGAGAGAGAATGAAGAGAGAGTGGGAGAGAAGAAAGAAAAATCAGGGGGAGAGAGAGAGGAGAGAGAGAAAGAAGATAGAGGGTGAGAAGAAAGGAAGGAAGGAAGGAAAGAGAGAAGAGAGAGACAAAGAAAGAAGAGAGAGTGGGAGAGAAGAAAGAAAGAGAGAAACAGAGAGAGAGAGGAGAGAGAGAAATAAAAGAGACTGGGAGAGAAGGAAGGAAAGAGAAGAGAGAGAGAAAGAAAGAAGGAAGAGTGAGAGAAAGAGAAAAGAGAGACAGAATAAGAAGAGAGAAGGAGAGAGAAGAGGGAGAGAAGAAAGGAAAGAAAGAGAGAGAGAAAGAAAGAGGGGAGAGAGAGCGAAAGAGAAAAGAGAGACAGAAAAAGAAGAGAGAAGGAGAGAGAAGAGGGAGAGAAGGAAGGAAAGAAAGAGAGAGAGAAAGAAAGAGTGGAGAGAGAGAAAGAGAAAAGAGAGACAGAGAAAGAAGAGAGGGTGGCAGAGAAGAAAGAAAGAAAAAAAACAGAGAGAGGGGGGAGAGAGAGAAAGAAGAGAGACCGGGAGAGAAGAAAGGAAAGAAAGAAAGAAAGAAAGAGAAAGAAAGAAAGAAAGAAAGAAAGAAAGAAAGACTTTTCTATGATCAGGAGGTTAGTCTGTCTTGCAGTCTGCTTTTTGGTATCTGTTCTATAACTTTTGATACAGAGCCACATCTTGTACAAACATTGCAAGACTATTTCAACAACAACAACAAGAAGAAGAAGCTCAACTTACAAATGCCAGTTCTTTGTCTGTTTTGGGGGAAACGTCACCTGGAAACTTAATGATGGGTGATGGGATGAGCTCCCTGCCCGCCAACTCTTCCGAGAGCCTGAAGGTGGGCGGCGGAGGTGCAGAAGCTGGATTTAAAATGGAGAGCAGCAACAGCAGGATTTTGAAAATGCAGTCCACCATCCTGAAAGAGACGTTGACCTTCATCTTCCCCTCTTTCTCTTCTCTCCTTGTCGTCCCTGCTCGGTCAAAGAGATTTGAGTTGTGTACAACTTCTTTGTCCTCCCCCCGCCCTGTTTTTATGAGCACATCTTCACTTTCTGGAGAGGTTTCCCACTTCTGCTTGCTCTAGCAATTCCTTTGTATGCTCTCAAACATCCCCAGATGCGCAGACTCCTAATCAGCTGCCAGAGGAAGTCTGAAGGGGGGGGGGAAGCCAGATGTGGACTTAGTCAGGCTGGATGTTATTATTTTTTTTAAAAAAAGTTTTTTAAGGTAGCTTGCATAAGACTGTTATCTGAAAGGAAAGCCAGGGATCAGGAGAGACGTGAATTAAAATTAACCGGGAAGGAATGAATGTCAAGGGGGGAAAAAAATTGCTCTATTTCTGAAATTAAATGTTAAATAAGGCGGAAGACTGGGCCTTCGCCTCAAGGAATCTTTCCATTGTGGTTCTTAGAAGCAGAAGTAGTTTTAATCCGACACCAAACTACAGGAGAGTTTTTCCTTCTCTTCTGACTTGGGATGGATTGATTGAAACGATTGATTGATTCAAAAGAGCCAACTACTCAGGGATGAAATTTGACCGGTTCAGACTGGTTCAGGAAAAGCAGAACTGACGATTTGAATCAGTTCGCTAAATTGGTAAAAAACACCCCAGGCTGGCCCCGCCCACTGCCCGCTGGCCCCCTGACCCGCTAACCCACTTGCCACTCACCCCTTCCGGCCACTTACTTGCCCCTTCCAGGTGCTCACCTGTTGGGTGGCCATGAGTGACGTAGAGTTGGCCATGCCCAGTCAGTCACATGATCCCCACCAAGCCACCCCCACAGCACCGGTAGGGGAAAAATTGAATTTCACCACCCAGCTATGGGGTGGGTGGGTAGATCTATATGTTTAAGGTCTCCTTAAATGTCTGAGTTCTTGAAATAGGCATTAAAGTAAAGGATAGTTGGGTCAATAACTCAGTCGTATTGGTTTTGTAACTTCTTTGCAAATGCCTTCCCCTCTTGGCAGTAAAGAGACCAAACTATTTTGTCTTATGGTAGGATAGGGGCCCGATGGCTCAGTGGTTAAAGATTCTGAGCTTGTAGCCCAGGTTCAAGACCCGAGCGCTGCATGACGGGGTGAGTTCCCATTCCAAGCCCCAGCTCCTGCCCAACTAGCGGTTCAAAAACATGCACGTGTGAGTAGATAAATAGCTAGCACTTCATTGGAAGGTAACAGTGTTCTGTGCTCCCTTGTTGTATAGTCATGCTGGCTACATGACTTTGTAAATGTCTTCAGACAATGCTGGTTCCCTTGGCTAACAAACAAAGATGACAGCTGCCCCCTCCCTTTCCTTCTTTCCTTCTTTCCTTTCTTTTCCCTTCCTTACTTCTTTCCTTTCTTCCCCTTCCTTTCTTTCCTCCCTTCCTTCTCTTTCCTTCCTTCCCCTTCCTTCCTTTCTTTCCTTCTCCTTCCTTCCTTCCCTCCTTCCTTATTTCTTTCCCCTTCCCCCTCCTTCCTTTTTTCCTTCCTTCCTTTCCTTCCCTTCCCTTCCCTTCCTTCCTTTCCTTCCTTCCTTTCTTTCTTTCTTTCCTTCCTCCCTCCCTTCCTTCCTTCTTTCCTTCCCTTCCTCCCCCTTCCTTCCTTCCTTCCTTCCCTTCCCTTCCTTCCTTCCTTCCTTTTCTTCCTTCCTTTCTTTCTTTCCTTCCTTCCTTTCCTTCCTTCCTTCCTTCCTTCCTTCCCTCCCTTTTTCTTTCTGCCACCTCTTAATCCTTAATTTGCAAAGTCAAGACATCCTTGCAGCTTGTTGATTCAGTGCACCACCTTATCACTGACTTATGCTGTCTGGCTTTGGCAAGTGAGCTAACCTGGTCAGCATTTAATTGCTTGTTACGTGTCTTTTCCCCAAGAAACTATCCAGATCACCATCTGATTTTAACTGGGCTCTCTGAAAACTTCCTGACCTTCTATTTCCTATTGCAACATGAATAAAACAGAACGTAAAGTCTCGATAGAGTAGACCTTTCCGAGAGAGAGAAAGACAAAAAAAGGCCGATAAAACTATTATATATTTTTCTTCTTGAGCTCTGGCATTCTTTCCACTTTCCTTTTTAATTATTGTTTCGCTATTTATAAAGGACATGCCCCAGAGCTTATCAACACAGTCAGGAAGAATGGAGGTCAAGATTATATCAATAACAGAAAATAGTTTATATTCCCAAGGGTTGACCTCTGGATTTAAAGGCCACCAAATACCCAGGGTCACTTCGCGGTTAGTCTAAATGCTTTACATTCCCCAGATGACCACATCTGCTTAAATCAACAACAAATTGTGATGCATTATGGACTGAGTAAGCTACCATCGGGACATATTATCTTGAAATAACATACAGCTGTCACTTGGGGCATAAAGCAGCTGGAGGATCGGAAGCTACCATTTTCACTTCCCACAATGCTGTCAACCATGCGGTGCACCAGAGGGTTCTGGGAAATTAAAGCAATGGTTTAACTCGGGTTACTTCAGTGCTGTCTTGCTGCGGTATAATTGCTGGCTCATCACGGTTGAAGTCCTCTCCTTAAAAAAATATTTGAACTCCTCATCTACAGATTCTGTCTATGCAAAGTCTCCTTTGAGTGAAACCCGGATCTTGGTGACTTTGTGCAGAAGAACAGAGTTGGAAGGGACCTTGGAGGCCTTCTAGTCCACCCTCCTGCTCAGGCAGGAAACCCGACACCACTTCAGACAGATGGTTGCCCAATGCTTTCTTTAAAAACTTCCAGTGTTGGAGCATTCACAACTTCTGGAGGCAAGTCGTTCCGCGGATTACTTGTTCTCACAGTCAGGAAATTTCTACTCAGTTCTAAGTTGCTTCTCTCCTTGATTAGTTTCCATCCGTTGCTTCTTGTCCTGCCCTCAAGTGCTTTGGAGAATAGCTTGACTCCCTCTTCTTTGTAGCAGCCTCTACATATGACCATTTATATATATATATACAGATAACCATGTAGATATAGGGTCATTTCACTTTCCGTGCCATCTCTGAAACAATTCTCTGTGAAGTTCCCAACAGATGCCCTAATTAATTTACGAGCCTCGTAAATTTGAACAAAAGGACAAATCAGGAAGGAAGGAAGGAAGGAAGGAAGGAAGGAAGGAAGACAAGGAAATTCTCTGATGTATCAAGTCTAAATTGGCAGACTTCTAGTCTATCTAAATCAGTGTTTCTCAACCTTGGCAACTTGAAGATGTCTGGACTTCAACTCCCAGAATTCCCCAGCCAGCATTCGCTGGCTGGGGAATTCTGGGAGTTGAAGTCCAGACATCTTCAAGTTGCCAAAGTTGAGAAACACTGATCTAAATGATGCATGAATGAAGAGGAAAGAAGGAATTGTCCCCAGCTGTGTACACAAAACTCAACACAAAGCTCTTATGAAATGAATTGGCACTTTGTGGTTTTTTCAGAATGAGTCACAATGGGTACAAGCTCAAATGCAAAGGCCAACAAAGAGGGTTTTTCCAGGACTCCCTTGGCACCACTTTTGGGCCAAAGCATGAGATTTATCCAATCCAGATAATTGGAAGATAACTTTTTTTTCTTTTCTTTTTGGCAACAGAAGTTGATCAAAACCAAGAGCCAATTTTGAAGGGTAGGATCTGTTGCCCGTGGAAAGCAACTCCTTCCAAGGACCAGCATGCAAGATGTTTATTCGTCCCACTTCCTGCTTGTGGCGCAGTGGAGAGCCGAGGTGGCGCAGTGGTTAGAGTGCAGTACTGCAGGCTACTTCAGCTGACTGCTAGTTCGGCAGTTCGGCGGTTCAAATCTCACCGGCTCAAGGTTGACTCAGCCTTCCATCCTTCCGAGGTAGGTAAAATGAGGACCCGGATTGTTGGGGGCAATATGCTGACTCTGTAAACCGCTTAGAGAGGGCTGAAAGCCCTATGAAGCGGTATATAAGTCTAACTGCTATTGCTATTGCTATTGTGTGACAACCAGCTAAATATGAGCCAGCAGCCAAAAAAGCTAACACATTGCATTAACAGAGGTATACAATCGAGATCAAGTGGGGGTACCTATACATCTATAATGACAGCTACCTCACTGAGTATTGTTTCCCGAATGCAATTCTAGCCATTAGAGTCTAACCTTGGAAATCCTAAATGGCTCATCGTGAAGACTTGAGTTCACCAGAGTTTCACCTGTTGAAAAGGGCCTTTTAGGAAACATATTCAAGGAAATCTCATCCCAGGCCATGAAGTGCAATCAACTCAGGAGTGTTTAGCTGTCCTTCTCTCCAGATTCAAGAGCTTCGCCTTCAAGCCAAGTCTTTGGAGACAGATTGGAGGCCACTACTTCAGCAGTTTTAACCGTTTGATTTGCCTTTACGGTGAAACAGCTAGAAAAAAAGAGGGGAACGTGAAATCAATATAATCTATACCAACTTTATATAATCTCTGCAAATGATTTGTGGGGGGGGGAGGAGGAGGAATAAATATTTCACGAGAAGAGTCCTCCGCTCCTCTGCTCGCAACAGAATCCCTTATGCCACCAGGCTTGAAATTTTGGGCTTAGACAACTTAAAACTTTGTCGTCTTTGATCTGACCTAAGCGTAGTACATAAAATTATCCGCTACAGTGTCCTACCTGTCAATGAATACTTCAGCTTCAACCACAACAACACCCGAGCACACAATAGATACAAACTCAAGGTAAACCACTCCAAACTCGATTGCAGAAAATACGACTTCAGCAACAGAATGGTCAACGCCTGGATTGCTCTACCTGACTCCGTTTTTACATCCTCAAATCCCCCACAGCTACCGTGGACTTCACCCCATTACTAAGCGGTCCGTAAAGGGGGCGTGCATAAGCGCGCCAGTGTGCCTACCATCCCTGCCCTACCCTTCCCATATACTTGTATTCATTTCTTTTGTTCATCTCCATGTTTATACTTACACCTGATATCTTGTACAAGTTTGACAAACTAATAAATGCAAATACTTGGAACAGCTACTCCACTTTTTCCAAGTTGGCGTGTTTGACAATAATCTTCGTAGCCACACTGTGGATGGTCAGACTATCTAACGTCCCATCCGTTACTTCTTGTCCGGCCCTCAGGCGTTTTAGAGAATAGCATCAGAAGGTAGACAAGAAGTAACGGGTGGAAGTTTATGAAGGAGAGATCCAACCAGGAGTGGGTTCCTGCCAGTTCTAACCTCTTCTATAGAAGAGGTTCCACAAATCTACAGTGCCGTTACATCCTCAAACCCCCAACACTTTAACCTTAGGCTGTCTACTGTTGACTTCACCCCATTCCTAAGAGGTCTGTAAGGGGCGTGCATAAGCGCACCAGCGTGCCTTCCATCCCTGTCCTAATATTCCCTTGTGTTCGTACTCATTTCATGTATTCATAATCATGTTTATGCTTATATCTGTTATCTAATTCATGCCTGACGAAATAAATAAAGTGAATAATAGCAGCAGATCTGTAATCGATATTGAATCAGATTCACTGCTGTCCCAGCTGTAAATAAACATTACTGTGAAAGTTGATGGGAGAGTAAAGTTTTGTTGCTGCTTCTCTTCCCAGATCATGTGTTCCCCATCTGTTTGGTTTTTTCTTTTTTCTTTTCTTTTCTTCAAAGATTGTTTGGAAAAGTCAGATTCGGAGATCTGATTCCTTCTTTCACTTTCTAGAATGAACTTGTAGCCAATATCCTATTGTATTAAGTAGTAATTACATCAGTTCCTCTTGCCATCAACGCCCAGAAAGATAAAAACCCATTATTGGCTCTTCTGCTCTCCATACACCTCTTTCTTCTGCCTCTCTCCTACCTCCTTTCTTCCCTCCATCATCCTTTCCTACTCTACTTCCCCTTCCTTTCTCCTTCTCCTCTCTCTTCACTCCACTCCTCCTTATCCTCAAAATCCAGAGAGAGTCTTGATTACTTAATGATTTCTTCTGAAGCCAAAGTATCAGGAAAACCCATCCTTGAGTAAGCTAGATGCTGAATTCAGTCGAATCTTAGTGACAGGGGTTGTTGAAACAAGTAGGAGACTTACACTTACACAGAAGCACATCTAAAATGAATAACCTAAAAGCTGCACAAATCCTTTCTTTCCAAGCTGAAGTGAAAATTCTGGAGATCAAGTCTAACAAACCCCGGTTGATTTTGTCGTTCCAAAAATATTGCGAAATATATTGCGGTATGTCATCCAAGACGTTCGCAGTTTTTACTGCAAGCAGGGAAAACCCCGCTGGATTTAGTTGCAGGCAAAATAAACCGACTGATCACAACAGAGGTGGGTTCCTACCAGTTCGCACCTATTCGGTAGAACCGGTTCGTCAAATCTACCGAACCGGTTAGAAGAGGTTCCACCAGTGGATCCGGAAAGCAGGCCACACCTACAGAAGAGGTTCCAAAAATTTTTGAAACCCACCACTGGAGGAGAGAGATACACACAGACACAGACAGACAGACAGACAGACAGACAGACACAGAGAGAGAATCACATGGAGAGACACAGAGGGAGGGAGGGAGGGAGGGAGGGAGAGAGAGGCAAAGACGCACACACACACACACACACACACAGAGACTCACACAGAGAGAGAAAGAGAAAGAAAGGAAGAAAGAAAGAAAGAAAAAAAGAAAGAAAAAGTGAGAGAGAGATGAAAGAAAAAAAGAAAAAAGGGACAGAGAGACAAAAGGAAGGAAAGAAAGAAAGAAAGAGAGAGAGAGAGAGAGAGAGAGAGAACACATGGCCGGCAAGCCACTCCCACCAGGTCACATGGCCGGCAAGCCACTCCCACAAAGGAGGCCACACCCACAGAGTAGGTTCAAAAAAATTTTGAAACCCACCACTGGATCACAAGAATAATTGAGATTTCTTGGTTTGGAATGACTGGCTTAATTATTTCATTATCATCTCCACATTAGCTGAGTTAGATGTTCTCTGTGGCATTCCTAAACTGCTATCGCTTCTGGAAAGCCTCGCATGTTGCAACAGAAGTGGTATTTTGTAAGGCTCGAAAAGGAAACAGCTCAATTAGGCCTTATACGTACAATCTATGGGGAACGCTTCAGATTTCCAAGGCCATCTGAGATGTGTGTGTGTTTGTGTTTCTGCCAGCGGGTGTTTGCAAGAAGTAGAAGATGATTCTACATCTCCATCTGGCGGACAGACGATGTAATCCACGTTTACTCTTTCAACTCTCCTTTCATTTGATCCCATCCCACTGGATTTCCCTGTAGGGATTTCAGGATGCCTTTTTAAGGGAGCATTTAGCATCAGCCCTGAATTAAAAAGGCAGAGGAGGCCCTATTCTAAGCCATAATTCTCTAGATCCTGGAGCTTTTTTCTCCCAGCGTCTCTGGTTTTGAGGGGAAGAAGACAATTGTTGAGTTATTGAATCACTGAGTTGGCCCCTGTACAACTGTCTGGCTTGGTTCTGCAACCCAACAAGACAGACATAGATCTCAGAGGATAATCAGAACTGCAGAAAAAAAAACATTTATGGCCAACCTGCTTTCCATTGAGGATCTGGACACTGCATGAGTCAAAAAGAGGGCCGTGAAAATATCTACAAACCCCTCGCATCCTGGATGTAAATTGTTTCAACTCCTACCCTCAAAATGACGTGGCACGACATAACCGCGAAAGTCAAAAGCGTGCCAACAACACCACAGCGCTAAAACCGTGATGTCAAAAGCACGCGACAACAGCGCGCCGACAATAGCGCGCCGACAGAAGCGCGATTTAACTTAAGGTAAGGTTTAGGGTTAGGTTTAGGGTTAGGTTTAGTTAGGTTTAGGGTTAGGTTTAGGGTTATTTTTAGGGTTATGTTACAGCGTGCTTCTGTCGGCGCGCTGTTGTCGGCGCGCTGTTGTCGCGCGGTTTTGACAGCACGGTTTTGTCACCGTGCTTTAGTGACACGCGCTTTAGTCGACCACGGTTTTGTGGTGGAACCCAAAATGACGCTGTAGGGCACTGCACACCAGAACAACTAGACACAAGGACAGCTTTTTCACTGAACGCCATCACTCTGTTAAACAAATAATTCCCTCACCATTGTCAAACCATTCCCTAAGGCTGCATTACTATTACTATTAGTCTTCTCATTGTTCCTATCCCCCATCTCCTCCCACTTATGACTGCAGGAGTGTAACTTTGTTTTTTTTGTATCCTTACGATTGATACTGATATTGATTGTTTCCTGATTACTTATTTGTACCCTATGACTATCATGAAGTGTTTTACCTTATGATTCTTGATTAATATGTTTTATTTTTCTTTATGCACAATGAGTGCTTATGCACCAAACACAAATTCCTTGTTTGGAAACCAGCCCACAAGCTCAGATGACAAACGTCCATTTCATGGTTCCACCACAAATGCGCGCACAACAAAAGCGCGCCTGACTAAACCGCGGTGTCTAAAGCGCGGTGACAAAACCGCGCGATGAATTAGCGACTAATTAGCCCTAAAGCGCGCCGACAAAAGCATGCCGACAGAAGCGCGCTGTAACGTAACCCTCAACCTAACCCTAAAACTTACCCTAAACCTAACCCTAAACCTAACCCTAACCCTAACACTAAACCTAACCCTAAACCTAACTGTAAATCTTACCTTAAATGAAATCGCGCTTCTGTCGGCGCGCTGTTGTCGGCGCGCTTTTGAAATCGCGCTTTTGAAATCGCGGTTTTAGCGCCGCGGTGTTGTTGGCGCGCTTATGACATTCACGCTTTTGATGGGTCACGCATTTCATTCTAACAATGGAATGATAAGGATAAGGGATACAGTTAATGATACATACATGGACCACCATAACAGAAGGAACGTGGACACAAATTGTAAACAGTGATTTGCAGGGAGAAAAGGGCTTAGATATTTCGTCAACTAATTTTTGTTTAGAATATGTTATAAAGGTTTAAGGCTATTGGATGACTCTGTAATAATTATTGAAATGCCGTTAGGTGGTTGTGTTTTTTTAACTATGGATTAGTCTAGGCAAAAGGACCTTAAAACAATTTCAGTTAAATGAGAACTATGATATGTTGAAAGTAAGACTCATCAAGAACTTTGATATTCGATATGAATGTAAGTAATGACTCTGGAAGAGATGCGCGAAAGCTAATTGTAACCAATTGACACACTTTCTACAAGCTGTAACGTAAGATGATTATTTTTGTGTGTGTTGTTTGTTTAGTAAAAATTTTAAAAAATGTTTTTTAAAATACACGTCCATTTCATTCTACACCCGAGCTACAGATATTCACCACTATCACAAATTTAACATTCTCCTCCATCCACCGTTGCCTCTTAATCTCTCCTATAGAATTGCAGTTGTGTTGTTGAATGTTGCATGGCAAACTGGGCTGGAGGATCTAGACCATTAATACCAGTGGTGGGATTCAAATAATTTACCAACCAGTTCTCTGCCCTAATGACCAGCTGGGTAGGCGGGGCTCAGTGGTCATGTGATCATGTGGGCGTGGCCAAGTCAATGTCACTCAGGTTGATGGGCACTTCGCCTTAGTTGTTACAATGGTAATAAGGGTTAACTGGAGAGGCAATAAAGATGAGGCTAGAAACAACACCAGAATGTTTCCTTCCTGCCTTCCTTACAGGATTAGCCCTGTAAAGTGGGAAAAAACAAAAGGAGATTTCTTCCAACAACCGGATCTCCGAACTGCTTAGAAAGTTACCAACCGGTTTTCCCGAATAGGTGCGAACCGGCTGAATCCCACCACTGATTAATATACAGTGCAACGTAAGAGGAAAACAATTGATTTAGGGATCCAAGATGCAAACTCCTTCCCTTGCCGTTTGAGACTGTTTCGGCTTAGTTCCTTTCATTCCATCTTTTCCTACCTTGTAGGGTTGTTGGGAAGATGGAATAGAATGGGAATAGTAGTTTCTTAGGAACAGGAAAAACAGAGCATTTGTTTGGTTGATATTTTAATGAGAAACTAACTACCTCCAGACAAGGATGGCTCAGGGGATAAGACACTGAGCTTGTCGATCAGAAAGATGGGCAGTTTGGCAGTTCAAATCCTGAGTGCTGCATAACGAAGTGAGCTCCCATGACTTGTCCCAGCTTCTGCCAACCTAACAGTTCGTAATAAAAATGCAAGTAGAAAAATAGGGACCACCTTTGGTGGGAAGGGAACAGCATTCTGTGCACCCTCAGCATTTAGTCATGCCGGCCACATGACCCTGGAGACATCTTCGGACAGCGCTGGCTTTTCGGCTTTGAAACAGAGATGAGCACCGCCCCCTAGAGTTGGAAACGACTAGCACATATGTGCGAGGGAAACATCTACCTTTTAACTACCTCCAAACCTTATGAAACCCAGATATACGGCCAAATCTGCACTTCTTTCCATTTTGCAGAAACCTGGGGGGAGGACTTCCTTTTTCACTGAAGGTCTCTTCCATTTATGGAGGCCAAGAACCTCCCATTCAACCTCAATAAACCTTGGAAGATCTGAGATCTTTTGAACGATGATAGCTGCTGCTGCCACGTTCAAAGTCCAGAGTCTTCTTCATGTTTTGAAATGCATCCCCTATTCTCCATGCTTCGATCTCATTTTTCTTTGGGGCTCCGTTTCAGTTGTAGAGACTACAACTCGTCCAGAATGCAGCCGCGCAAGCGATTGTGGGTGCACCTCGGTACACCCACATTACACCTATCCTCCGCGAGCTGCACTGGTTACCGATTGGTCTCCGGATACACTTCAAAGTGCTAGTCGTAACTTATAAAGCCCTTCATGGTATTGGACCTGGGTACTTGAGAGACCGCCTTCTGCCAATTACCTCCCACAGACCCGTTAGATCGCATAGGGTCGGCCTCCTCCGAGTTCCGTCTACCAGCCAATGCCATCTGGCTACCACCCGGGGGAGGGCCTTCTCTGTTGCAGCTCCGGCCCTTTGGAATGAACTCCCCGCAGAGATTCGGACCCTCACCCCTCTCCAGGCCTTCCGGAAAGCCGTCAAAACCTGGCTGTGCCGGCAGGCCTGGGGTTGATGAGTTCCCCTCCCCTCTCAACTTGTATGGCTGTATGACTCTTGTGTATTTTAATTATATGTATTGTGTTTGTATCCCCTTTCCCCTTTTGAGTTGTTCGCCGCCCTGAGTCCCTCCCGGAGAAGGGCGGCATACAAATAAATTAAATCTTAAATCTTAAATCTTAAGTATTGTGCGGAAGCTCTTTTGCACGGCTTCCTTTCCTTGGCTCCTTGAACCCAAACTGTGCCCGGAGTTACTTACTGTAAGTGACTTCTGACTTAGGAAGGTTTGTCTCCACCACTGGGGTGGTAGAAGCCTCTAGTCAAGCGTCTATCGTTGTGCCCCGATGGCGAGAGGAGTGTTAGGGAGAGATGCCATTGGATTAGCCTTGCAGGAAGACCCTTCCAAATCGTGCAAACAATGGAGGAACTGGATCGGTGTCATCTCTGGAAGAGCTGAGCTTTCATGCTGGCGGTCTCCTTTGTAATAGTACAAGATGTTCAATGCTCTGGCACGGGAATTATTAAGGCAGGGTGCCTATTGGGAGGCAAGATGTGGGGAAGCCGATAGAGCTAAGGCACCATCTGTTTGAAGGGGATAAGCAGTCTATGGAAAAGGCCTAGGAGGTATCAGCCTGCTCTGAATTGGCTGCCATGGAAGGGATCTTCTTAAAGTCAAACCAACCATCCATCCATAGATGCAACCTGGCTCATGCCTGTGCCTTGCTGACAATACAGGAGCACACCTCAGCCAGAAACGGAGGCTATACATGTCACTCCATAACGTGAGCTTCTCCGATGTCTAAAGCCGAGTACTAATGTTCGAAAACTTCTTCTGGGTTTAGATATATATGCCCAAATGCAATAGGCAGATTGTCTGATGTGCTGTGCTGGGTTCCCTTAGGAAACAAGAGAAGCAGACAAAAGTTATTTTGGACCACTGGTCCTTGGATATGATTATTCTACACTCTCATGCTCCTATTTATAAAACTCAGTTCCTCTGTGAAAGGTAAGGATGACTACTGCGTTTGTGGTGCAATCAGAACATTTCGTGTGTTGAAGTTGTTTTAACGCAAACCAAAGATGCCTTTTAAAAAACAAGTTTACATCCTATTCTTATGCATGCCAGTGCTGTGTGGGAGGTAATTTAAGGTGGTTCTGACAAGCGTCGTCGGCATCTTCATATCCGGTCACATGGGTGGCAAGCCACTCCCATCCGGTCACATGTGTGGTAAGCCACTCCCACAAAGGAGGCCACGCCCACAGAGTAGGTTCGAACAATTTTTGAAACCCACCACTGGATTCTGATTTTTTAAAAAAGGTTTAGTTATAAAGGACATAACGTACCTTTTATGAAGCATCTGAATGGAAAAAATATATATTAAAAAAATAATCAAATACAGTACTGCCCTGTTTGCTATGAACCACCTCAGATACTGTGTGAGATAAAAGTGCCATGTAAGTAGATTTAAGTAGATAAATTGATTGATTGATTGGTCAAATTTGTATAACTGCCCATCTGTTGAAAGTGACTATGGGCAGTGTACAGCAATAAACTGGATTTTTTTCCCCTTTCTTTAATTTGAATGAAATGTCATCCATATGATTTCCCTTTTGCTGACCTCTATAATAGGCCTGTGCAATTCATCTGCAGAAGCTGGAGCTGTTTTAAAGAAGTATGTAAAATCTTTATTATGGTCAAAGACCAGCAATACACATTAGTTTTTACACTGTATTAAAAAGTACTAACATTAAAATATAATTAAAAAGTACTGACATTAAAAGTGGATAAAGAGCTGCAGACTCCAAACCATCTTAAAGTATTCAAAAGATCTATTGTAATGTTATCTTACAATATATATGAATAGATACATAAAGATACAACGCATCAAAAGAGACAATTGCAAAAGTTAAGAAGGAACCAAAAAGATCAGAGCACATCCTTTCCAGCTCCCAGATAAGCAGGGATTAATACCAGACAAACCATCCAGCAGAAAACAATGCCCTAATCGAGGAATTATCGAGGAGATAACCTCACACTCACTCGCACTGTGATATCTAGTGAAATTCTGCAAGTTCAGAGAGCACCAAAGGGCTTCATTTAGTGCCCCAGGGCTCCCAAAATAAATTCACAGCCATCTCTGTTTCCAGAGCTCTGGAAAAAATAATCCTGCAGCACATTACGCCTTTACTTGTGCCCCATCTTCTTATCTCCCAAGAGATAAGGTACAGAAGCATTTTATGCCTAAAACATTCAAATTCTTTCCCTGGATTCCGAGAGCCCATCAGGATGCAATTTTCACATTAGGCCATGAAAAAAATACGAAGGGGGGGGGGGAAGCATTCTCCGACTCCGAAATGGGTCAGATTTTGCATGCATCTGCTTGGAACGACACTCTCTGTTGTGACTGTTCTCTGTTTGTTCGTTTGTTTGTTTGAAGAACTCCTGTTACAACAGCTGCCGAGGATGTTGAAAGGCCTGGCGCGTGGTTACATTTGCAATCCGGCTGCCTTTGTGACTCCGACTCCATTGTCAGTAACAATAAGGGCGACAAAAAGGAAGTTGGAGGCGATTCAAGCCCTGATTTGGTTTCTAAGCTCTGAAAAGTACACTGGCAGCTGGGTGATCTTTCTCGAATTCCAAAAATGCAAAAATCGTCGCTCGTTCCCGCGAATCAGAGGAGGCGATGGAGGCAGATGCTTGGCAGAATGACACTCCTGTCCCCCTCCTCCATGTAAATGGATCCCCCCCCCATTCCACTCTTGTTCAAATATTATATTGAACACAGATACTTTAGTCCCCGGGCAGTTTAATTAAATTGGGATTCATCCTTGATATATACATGCGGCATCGCAGAAAGCCTTGGAGAATAAACTCAAAAGATCTGTCGTTGTCGTTGTTTTTCCTCGAACCCAAAAGGGAGTGAATCTCTCCCCCCTCTCCGTCCCTCCCCCCCACACACTTTCCAACCAACACACACAAACACAATTGTCTTTTGAAATCAAAGTGCATGCTTGATAAATACCATTCTAACAGACTCTGGTGGGGTTAATCTTTCTGGAAAATGAATGTGGTTTCTGAATGTCGTTTAACCTCTTGGGAAATTGGGTTGCTGGTTGGTTTCAGTTAATTAGACTCACTACATTTCTACCAGGATCTCGTGCTATCCTCTCCCTGAAGATTTCAAAAAATCAAGGTTGGCCTATCCAGCTGGGATGCTGGTCCTCAGAGCACTTTCAAAGAGTTGCTAACACATGGTGATTCTCCGCCCCCTCTGCAAGCTGAATGAGAGCATCTACTAAACACCCAGAGCTTAATTTCATTCCGTGTTTTAATTTCTTCTTAGTTCATGGTGATAATGTCATGGATTCAAATTTGAATTCGAGTCGGTCAAATATAGACTTGGAAGGAACCATGGAAGTCTTCTAGTCTAACCTTCTGTCCAAGCATGAGAACCTATACTCTGTGGTACGATTCAATTTTTTTTTGAGAAACCGCCTTCTGCCCATTACCTCCCACAGACCCATTCGATCCCACAGATTAGGCCTCCTCCGTATTCCATCTGCCGGCCAATGTCGGCTGGCGACTACTCGGAGGAGGGCCTTCTTTGTGGCTGCCCCGGCCCTTTGGAACGAACTCTCCGTGGAGATTCGGACCCTCTCCACCCTTCGGGCCTTCCGGACGGCCGTGAAGACCTGGCTGTCCCAAGCAAGCATGGGGTTGAGTTTCCCCCCCCTACTCAAATTTGCTGTGTCTGTTGTGCTTCAAAATTGTTCGTATTGCCTGATTGTCTTTGTCTTACTTTTTGTAATTTCCCCTCCCTTGGCTTTTGTTCAGCCGCCCTGAGCCCCTTCGGGGAATAGGGCGGCCTACAAATTGAATAAACTCCAAACTCCAAACTTTTTACTACCAGTTCTATGAAGCGTGGCTTTGTGGGCGTGGCAGGGGAAGGATACTGCAAAATCCCAATTCCCTCCTCATTCCTGGGGAAGGTTACTGCAAAATCCCCTGTCAGGCCTGCAGCCATCTTTTCTTTTGGGTTTTTGGCCTGCCACACTTTCTATTATTCTAATCTGCATTTTCTATTGTGGGAAAATGGGAGGGGGGATTGTAGGGAGCTAGATGATATGTAGATGATAGGTAGTCATAACAAAATTCTTTCTAGAAAGCCAAGGTCATCCTTTGTCTCTGCACCTCTGCACCTGACCGGAATTGGATGGGTGGAACTGCCAGCATGGCAATGGGAGATTGGACCATGGGATGGACTTGTGGGTGTTGGGGGCAAGATCTTGAACTTTCAACTGGGTGGGGAAAACTGGGAAGCTTTCAGATTCAGGTTTTCCCAGATGTGCCAACATGGCTCTCTTAATAAATTGAAGAGCCGAGGTGGCGCAGTGGGTAGAGTGCAGTACTGCAGGCTACTTCAGCTGACTGTTATCTGCAGTTTGGCGGTTCAAATCTCACCAGGCTCAAGGTTGACTCAGCCTTCCATCCTTCCGAGGTGGGTAAAATGAGCACCCAGACTGTTGGGGGCAATATGCTGACTCTGTAAAACCGCGTAGAGAGGGCTGAAAGCCCTATGAAGCGGTATATAAGTCTAACTGCCATTGCTATTGCTAAATTGGAACTTTGAGCAATACTTTACCTCGGACTCTGATTTACTTTTGGATGCTGTTTGGAAACCTGACATCCCCATTCCCTCCCCACCCCACTAATCTGCTTTCCAGCTCCATTCTCCTGTTCAGGGCAACAAAAGAAGATCAGCTGGGTGGCAGTGGAGGAGGGCCCAGCCTATTTGCCAGTTCTCCAACTACTCAAAATTTCCACTACTGGTTCTCCAGAACCTGCCAGAACTGGCTGAATATCACCTCTGCCTATACTACTCTGAAGAAATTGCTGCCCAAACTTCTTAAAAATGTGCAGTGATGAAACACATGCAGCCTCTGAAGGCAAACCGTTCCAGCTGCTTCCAAAAATGGAGCGATTGAATGCAAATTTCAACCGAAGTACTAAAGTCTTGGTTTTGCACCCATCAATACTTGAAGACTTGATGATTGCAGCAGTGGCATCTTTCCAATATGTATAGAGCCACCTATCTGTCGTTTATCACAGCCCTGAAAATGTGCCATGTTGGATGCATTTCTCTCTGCTATCCTATTGTGGAGGTACAAAAAACGTTCCCTTTCATTAAGACACATGTGCTGTTGGAAATGGCTCCTTTGAGCCACATTATTCTTCATTGTTCCCTGTGGAGGTAATCCTGAATGATTTTCATTTATCCCGTTCTGAAGACATCACTCCTTTTTTGTTGTGTCACAGGGGTAATCATTGTTTGGGTGTATGCGTCCATGTTACACAATCCTGATTCTTGTATCTGCTATCAGGGACCTACATATAGAAGGTCAAAAATCAAGTAGAGCTGATGACTGCAGCTAAAGACCAAGAAACCTATTAATAGATCACTTCCGTGGAATCTCTCTGGATGAAGGAAGGACAAGAGATTGCCAATATATGCTCTGGATGGCTGGTCCTTGCAAGGAGACTGCAGGACAGCAATTTTCCATGGGTTTGAGCCCCAAGGAACATTGAATCAACCTAGTTGGTCAGCACTGCAGCGGAGACTTTTAAAGGACCCTACATTCAAAAACCTCACTTTCTAATCACTTTGGGAAACTGCCTAGTAAGCATCCTAAAGTTATTAGAGACCTTTGGAACGATAACTTTGAAAACTCATTGGGTGAGTTTTATCTTCAACTCTGAACAAAGGAACAATTAATTATAAGCTTAAGAACTTGAAAGATTTTGAAATAAAACAGCAAAAAGGCTAAATACGATTTGGATCTAAAAACTCATATGGATTATGATAAACTTGTAATATTGACTTAGTAAAAGATTTTGGAATTAACTCTAAAAATCTGTATCTTCTCATGGGCAACATACTATATTTTAATTAGAGCATGGATCAGCAGATGTTCCCACTAGTGACTTAGGGTGAGATACAGAATATAGAATAAAAAGGTGAAGGTTCCCCTTGCACTTATGTGCTAGTCATTCCCAACTCTAGGGGGCAGTGCCCATCTCCGTTTCACAGCCAAAGAGCCAGCACTGTCCGAAGACATCTCTGTGGTCATGTGGCCAGCATGGCTAAATGCCGAAGGTGCACGGAATGCTGTTACCTTCCCACCAGAGGTGGTCCCTATTTTTTCTACCTACAGTTTTTTACATGCTTTCGAACTGCTAGGTTGGCAGAAGCTGGGACAAGGAACGGGAGCTCACTCCGTTACATGGCACTAGGGATTCCAACCGCCGAACTGCCGAACATTTTGATCGGCAAGCTCAGCATCTTAGCCACTGAGCCACCTTGAATATAGAATAACAACTGGTAATAACTTCAAACTCCTTCATGGATTGCTGCCTTGTTGTGGAGAAGGAGCTTGCGTAACTCTGACAAAACGTGAACCACCGGAGAAGGAGATGGCAGCCCACTCCAGTATCTTTGCCATGAGAACCACATGGACAGTATCAAAAGACAAAAAGATATGACGCTGGAAGATGAGCCCCTCAGATCGGAAGGTGTCCAATATGCTACTGGGGAAGAGCAGAGGGCCACGATGGATCGGCCACGACTTCGCAACTAACGACAACAAATAACTTCCGAAGGAAACATTCTGAGTTTCAAAACATTGCAGCACTGTTGCTTCAACATACAATAAATATCATGGACACCTGTTGTGGCCCGGCAGGAGCCATTGGAGCTGCCACCAGACTCCGACAGCGAGGGGCCTTATGAGTCGGCCCTGGAGGATGTGGAGGACCCTGGACAGGGTTCCAACTCCGAGCAGGGCGCAGAGAGACTGGTTGGCCACCAAGTGGCGCCTGAGCCTCGGATCAGTGGGGAGGAGACAAGAGAGAGTGATCCAGAAACCACCTGTGAGTTGTTCTGGGATGCACGCCGTCGAAGGGTTACTCAGCATCAAGAACAACTATGTAATTACAGGAGGTAATTATGCTCAGTTTATGCTCATTAAGCTCCTCTCCAGATTATAAAAGGGACTGCTTGTGCCACGCCCTTTTTGCAGAAGTCAACGTTAGGGACTAACGAGAAACAAATTTGGCAGGTTGGATTGCTGCCAGAGTTTGTTTGCATTGCTGCCAAGGTTTGTAGGACTTGCTGCCAACGTGCTTATCTGTTTGTGTACTTGGCTTTCAGCCACTGAGAGTCTGGACTTATTAAAAAACATTCTCACTTACGTTTGTCTCGGCTTTCATTACTGGACAGAGGAGGGGGGTCAGAACAGACACCATCGGCTTAAAAACGATTGGACAAATTCTTTTAAACAGGGTTACCAGAATCCCAGACCTTCTTATTAAGTGTATGGTCAAACGTACCATATGTTGCTTACAGTGATGTGCGGTCAGCTTTATGGCTGGTGAGGCACTTTTTAGACTTGTGGACTTCAACTCCCAGAATTCCACAGCCAGGCATGCTCAGTTCCGATTTAAAGCGACAGCATTTTTCCCCCCTTGCAAAATAAATGTTCCCATTTTTTTCTTCTCCCTCCCCCTCCTTCCTCCCTCTCTCCCTCCCTCCCCCCTCTCTCAAACAGACACACGCACACAGAGAACTTGGATCCCTCTCTCACTCACTCACTCTCAAACAAACACAAACACAGAAGTTGGATTGGATATATTTTCCAAAGGCTTGAAAGCAGCTCCTCTGCCATACCCCCCCACTTCCCCTGCTGCCTTCCGATCAAACTTTTTGAATTCCTCCCCCTTCCCCACACACGCACCTTTTCCAGCTGTTTCAGAGACGATTTCAACTCTGCTTCTGCCTGCCCTGCCCTCATGAAAGGCCAGAGCTCTAAGTCAGACTGAGCTAGTTGCTCCCAGAGAACTCTAAAAAGCCTCTAAAAATGCCCTCTTACAGGAGGCGAGAGAACACGTGCCTCCTTTGCATACAAATGTTTTTGCTTGTTAACCCTTGCTTAACTCTTAAAAGGCGAAAAATTGCTTATGCACAGGAGGCCCCTATGTCTCTGGCCTCCTCCTATAGTTAACACTAAGCACTGTTCCAAGTCACTGTGAATCTGGTAGCAACTACCTTGGCTTTAATTATTTTTTAAAAATTCTTTAAAATTCTTTCCTTTTCCTCATGACTGGTGTGGCCACGCCTCCCCTGCCTCTAGTGACTGCACGTCCCTGGTTGCTTATAACCTCTAAAGATACTGAACATACCTTGATAGAAGGCCACGTTGAGCCCTATGGATTGCTGGTTAATTCATTCAAAACCAAGCTTCTGCTCTTAGGGATATCCCAGCTCACTGAGTATTATATTAATCTTGCAAGAGGTTACAGAGATAATAACGTGTTGCTCCCACAACTGAATCAATGAATGTTGACATAGAAAACTTTAAACTTTAGGGAAGGTGAGGCTCACCCTTCTCTCCCTGCGTTTAGGCTTCTTTAGCTGAGCGAAGCACGTGCTTTGAAGGCTAAACAAAAAATTGAGTTAAAATAATGATCACTCCTGAAAGATCAGATTTTCTTGGTTCTAATAGCTCCGGTTATAATCTCCTTGGAAGATCAAACATATATTTTTTTTCCCATCACACAAGAAGAGTGTATAACATAATTCTTTTCTTTCATATTTGCCTAATTTTTTTTTTCCGGCCTGACCATCTGTACTATTATGTCTTAGCAAGATTTAATCTTATGATATTGGAAATCCAGGCAGGATGTTTTCGGCTGAAAATACGTATAAATAACTTGAATTTCGTATCAAGTTATAATCCAGAGTGGTACATTATAACAATTTAACGGAATCCCTTGTTAGTTTACAGGAGACGCGGTTTGTAATATAGAACGATGGCAAAAGATGGAGAGCTGTAAGCAGCCAGATGAAAAGAGACACTGGATGAAGGGCGTTCTTGTCACTGAGATTTAATTCCAATTTTCACTCTTCCATTTATTTCTTTATTTTCAGCATGGAGTCCTAAATCACTGAAGACTTGGTACATATCCAAAATGCATCCATTGACCCAGATTCATCGCTCCAGTAACAAGAATACAGCAATTGTTTTTCCAAGAACTGAATAGATCTTATCCACACTAGCACGCTTGCCAATAAATACTTGGCTCTTCAGAAGTCATCTCCAAGTTCAGTAACACAACCCAAGTCCGCCCACAAATTACCCAATGAAAGCTACACCATTTTTGAGAGGTCCCCTTGGCTAAATTGCCCACCATCCCTCAAGTATGAACTGCCCTAGCCATAAAGTTGGATTCAGTGACTCTCCCCAGCTTTGGTTCCATAGACTTCACCTCTACATGGTTTGTTCACACTTGCATCTCTGCCAAGTGGAACAACCAACCAACGTTCTCTCTAGTCTGTTGCTTTCCAGAGACGCTGAGGCTGAAACCCTAGGATTCTCTAGGGCCATATCTGATAGTCACTCACGCCCTTGTCACCTCAAGACTGGATTACTGTAACGCGCTCTACATGGGGCTGCCCTTGAAGAGTGTCCGAAGACTCCAGTTAGTCCAGAACGCAGCCATGCGAGCGATTGTGGGTGTACCTAGGTACACCCACGTCACACCTATCCTCCGCGAGCTGCACTGGCTTCCCATTGGTCTCTGGACACGCTTCAAAGTGCTAGTCGTTACTTTTAAAGCCCTACATAGTATCGGACCTGGCTACTTAAGAGAACGCCTCCTGCCAATTACCTCCCTAAGGCCTATAAGATCGCACAGATTAGGCCTCCTCCGGATTCCATCTGCCGGTCAATGTCGGCTGGCGACTCCCTGGGGGAGGGCCTTCTCTGTTGCTGCTCCGGCCCTCTGGAACGATCTCCCCATTGAGATCCAGACCCTCACTACCCTTCTGGCCTTCCGCAAAGCGACCAAGACCTGGCTGTTCCGGCAGGCCTGGGGCTGTTGAATTGTCCAGCCCCACCTTCAGTTGTGAATGTTGTGTTCTTTTAATGTTGCCTTGTTTTTGTATGTCTCTCTCTCCCCCTTTTTTATTGTAAGCCGCCCTGAGTCTCTTTGAGAGTGGGCGGCATACAAATTAAATCAATCAATCAATTAAATCAATCATATCGGAAATTCAAGAAGCCATTACATTGGGTTCAAAGTTTCCAAGCAGCTCATGAAAAGTGCAAGGGTCCATATAACTGATTTAGTCTTCAAAAAAATTCAACCCAGTGAGTTGGGTAGAGGAGGGAGTTAAGGATGTAATTTCCCTCTTCAACTGGGTCGCTTACCCTCAGTCTGCTTATTATACTCAGTGGAGCCTAAATGAAAGTGAAGGGGCATCCGTCACCCCAGAGTTCTCTGCGGGAACTGATGAATGAAAGGAAGTGGAGTAACCTATATAAACATGCCTTTATGTCCTCTGCTGCAATGTGCAAAGAAGAACGGGATGTTGGGACATTTCGCTTTTCCCACATATGGAGATAGAGTTGTCCTCCCAGGACATGTTCTGAAGTAAATGAGAGTGCCAGATGTTTTGCCTTTTGCATAAAATTTGCACTCTTCCAGATTGCCAATGAGCGTGGAGTCCTGTGGTGGGTTATTTCCGTAGTTGAGAGAGAGAGAGAAAGAAGGGGGGGAGAGAGAAAGACAGACAGACAGAGAGTGAGAGAGACAGAGAGAGGGGGGAGTCAGAGAAACACAGAGAGGGAGAAATAGAAAGAGGGGAAGAGAGAGAGAGAGAGAGAAAGAGAGGGGGAGAGACAGACAGAGAGTGAGAGAGACAAAGAGAGGGGGGTCAGAGAGACACAGAGAGGGAGAAATAGAAAGAGGGGAAGAGAGAGAGAGAGAAAGAGAGGGGGGAGAGGCGGACAGACAGACAGAGTGAGAGATTCAGAGAGGGGAGAGTCAGAGAGACACAGAGAATGAGAAATAGAAAGAGGGGAAGAGAGAGAGAGAGAGAGAAAGAGAGGGGGAGAGGCGGACAGACACAGAGAGGGAGAAATAGAAAGAGGGGAAGAGAGAGAGAGAGAAAGAGAGGGGGAGAGGCGGACAGACAGAGAGTGAGAGAGAAAGAGAGGGGAGAGTCAGAGAGACACAGAGAGGGAGAAATAGAAAGAGGGGAAGAGAGAGAGAGAGAAAGAGAGGGGGGAGAGGCGGACAGACAGAGAGTGAGAGAGAAAGAGAGAGGGGGAGTCAGAGAGACACAGAGAATGAGAAATAGAAAGAGGGGAAGAGAGAGAGAGAAAGAGAGAGGGGGGAGAGACAGAGAGTGAGAGAGAGAGACAGGGAGACAGAGGGGAAGAAAGAGAGAGAGAGAGAGAGAGAAAGAGAGAGGGGGAGAGACAGACAGACACACACACAACAGACAGACAGACACAGACAAATTTAGTATTACTATTAGTTAAACCAAAATTCTCCATTTTAGATGTCTATGAAGATTCTCAGTCCTCTAAGTCACGGTTGTCCCAAAGGTGCTTTTTCAAAAGGCAGCTGGACTTTCTTCGTCTTTCCTTGAAGATGTTTCGCTTCTCATCCAAGAGGCTTCTTCGGCTCTGAGGGAAGAACTGAAGAAGCTTCTGGGATGAGAAGCGAAACATCTCCAAGGGAAGAAACCAAAGAAAACCCAGCTGCCTTTTGTAAAAGCACCTTTGGGACGATCGTCATTTTAGATATATTTTCAGGAGCGTGAAAAAAGCATCTCACATTTTTGAGGGGTGGCGAACGAGATTTCAGCTCACGGCCATTTCCGACTGACGGCCTAAACATCTTCAAACTTGCGCCAACCCATTGTTTAATATTTGCAGTAGAAGTCTGCTTTATTGGTTTCTCATTTTCCGGGACATGATACTTCGTGTCATTTTCTCTTTAAAGATTTCTTAACGGCCAGGGATTTAGGCTTTTTTCTTTCTCTTCTTTTCTTTTTTCTTTTTTAATACATCATGTTCTGACAATGGCTTTTTAGAAAACGCTACAATCCGTGATCTGCTTCCTAAGTTATCAACAATCTTTTCTCATGTCAGAAAATAATCTTGCAAGAATCCCTAAGAAACAAAACCGCTTTCAAATGTATGGCAAACTGCCCTGGGGTCTTGCGAATAGATACAAGGCATAACCAAATCCTATTTTAATAGAAGATGCTAATGCTAAAAGCTGGGGGATTTTTCTTGCAAAACATGTGTTCTGCCACTCAGCAGCCATGGTTGATTCTCAGGCTGATAGAAAATCCAGGGGTCTGTTGTGTCAACAGCCCAATTTAAGCTTCTTTGTTAATGATGAAAAGATCTGCCTTCTTACCGACGCGCTCGGGAAGACGGTTAGAAATTTTGAAAAAGAATCCACTTTCCGGCAGACAAGAAATATTAGTTCTAAATGGCAAATGCTGTAGCTGCTATAATTCTCATAACCCTTCTCTTTCTGTTCAGTAAATCCTTTCCAGCACTGATGATGTTACCTAGTTTGGGTAATGAAATGTCTGCAAGAAAACAACCAAGTTCAGAGAGCACCAAGGATCCCACAGTCGTCGTCGTCGTTGTCGTTGTTGTTGTTGTCGTCGTCCTCCTCCTCCTCCTCCTCCTCTCTGCAAACCCCATTCCCTTCTACCACTGATGATGTTAGCTGGTTGGATGGATAGATAGAGAGAGATAGAGATAGATGATATAGATCGATAGATCGATAGATCGATAGATCGATAGTTCAATAGTTCAATAGTTCAATAGATCAATAGATCAATAGATCAATAGATCAATAGATCAATAGATCAATAGATCAATAGATCAATAGAACAATAGATCAATAGATCAATAGATCAATAGATCAATAGATCAATAGATCAATAGATCAATAGATAGAAGGTGGTTTTACTAAAACCTTTGCTTCAAATTGCCAAATCTTGAGCTCCACAAAGATGGATAGATTGGGTGGATGGATGGATGGATGGATGGATAGATAGATGGATGGATGGATAGATAGATGATAGATGATAGATAGATAGATAGATAGATAGATAGATAGATAGATAGATAGATGTTAGATAGATAGATAGATAGATAGATAGATAGATAGATAGATAGATGATAGATAGATAGATAGATGATAGATAGATAGATAGATAGATAGATAGATAGATAGATGATAGATAGATAGATAGATAGATAGATGATAGATAGATAGATAGATAGATAGATAGATAGATGATAGGTAGGTAGGTAGGTAGGTAGGTAGGTAGGTAGGTAGGTAGGTAGATAGATAGATAGATAGATAGATAGATAGATAGATAGATAGATAGATAAAGAGATACAGGTAGATAGAGATGATGGATAGATGGATAGATGGATAGATGGATAGATGGATAGATGGATGGATGGATGGATGGATGGATGGATGGATGGATAGGTAGAGAGGTAGAGAGAGGTCAAGATAGATATATAGATATATAGATGGATGGGTGGATGAATGGGTAGATAGAGAGAAAGGTAGATAGGGATGATATAGATAGATGATAGATAGATAGATAGATAGATAGATAGATAGATAGATAGATGATAGATAGATAGATAGATAGATAGATAGATAGATAGATAGATAGATAACTGTATAGATCAATAGATTGATAGATCGATAGATCGGTAGTTAGAAGGTGGTTTCACTAAAACCTTTGCTTCAAATTGCCGAATCTCGAGCTCCACTTCGATTTCAACCTAGCTTTTAATCCAATCGAATTGTTGAGAACGCATATCATGGATGGCTTTTCTCCTTGCTTCTTGAGAAAGAATCTCATTGTCTTCTTGGAAACCTTTAGAATTTTGGAAAGGGACTTCAAGGATAAGCATAACATCTGCAATCAAGCTCTGATGGCATAAACGACCCCACAGGCGTTGTGGGGAAGGAATGGGGATTTTGCAGTATCCTTCTCCTGGAGTGAATGGAGATTTTGGAGTATCCTTCCCCTGGAGTGGGGCGGGGGGGGGGAATGGGGATGTTGCAGTATCCTTCCCCTGCCACACCCACCAAGCCACGCCCACAGAACCGGTAGTAAAAAAAAAATGAGTTTCGCCACTGGTTTGACACCCCTGTTGTAGGACATTAATGAAACGTTGCTGGTTTCCATTTCTTAACTCAACAATTCCCAGTAGCCTTACAATAATGGTAAAGGCCAAGAAAAAACTTAGATGGAGAGAGGACACCCATTGCTGCTGTTGCTGTTTTACTCTGGTTAGCAGAAATCAGAATCAAAAACTGCTCCATCCTGGCTGACCACTTTTTCAGCTACGAGGGGGGGGGGGGGGGGCGCATTTCTTCTTTTTATTAATATAAAACCACAATGTCATTATGTCACCCATGCATCCAGTGTGTAATTACCCCATTTTAAAGATAAATCCATTGTCTGGGAGACATCCATCATCTTTGTCACCTTTAGCAGTGAAGGTGAGACACTAAATGGACACCTTTTACTAATATTAATTTCTATATAGTTATAAATTGTGAATAGACTATCCATTGTTCTCTTTGACAGAGACAGGCCAATGACAGAGATTAAATTAATTATCTATCTTCATAGGAGCAGCAAGGCTGCTTGGAAAATGTTCATACAGATCTCACTTTTTTTGTATATTGTGTGTGGGGGGTGGAAGAGAAAGGTCTCCGTTATGCTTATCCTTGAAGTCCCTTTCCAAAATTCTAAAGGTTTCCAAGAAGACAATGAGATTCTTTCTCAAGAAGCAATGAGAAAAGCCATCCATGATATGCGTTCTCAACAATTTGATTGGATTAAAAGCTGGGTTGAAATCGAAGTAGGTTGAATTTGAAGCAAAGGTTTTAGTGAAACCACCTTCTAACTATCGATCTATCGATCTATCAATCTATTGATCTATACATTTATCTTTCTATATCTATCTATCTATCTATCTATCTATCTATCTATCTATCTATCTATCTATCTATCTATCTTCTATCTATATCATCTCTATCTACCTTTCTCTCTATCTACCCATTCATCCACCCATCCGTCTATATATCTATATATCTATCTTTACCTCTCTCTACCTCTCTACCTATCCATCTATCCATCCATCCATCCATCCATCTATCCATCTATCCATCATCTCTATCTACCTGTATCTCTTTATCTCTTTAACTATCTATCTATCTATCTATCTATCTATCTATCTATCTATCTATCTATCATCTATCTATCTATCTATCTATCTATCTATCATCTATCTATCTATCTATCTATCTATCTATCTATCTATCTATCATCTATCTATCTATCTATCTATCTATCTATCTATCATCTATCTATCTATCATCTATCTATCATCTATCTATCTATCTATCATCTATCTATCTATCTATCTATCTATCTATCTATCATCTATCTAGCCATCCAGCCATCTATCCATCCACCCATCCACCCATCCACCCAATCTACCTACCTACCTACCTACCTACCACAAAAAGAAATGTGAATACAAGAATTCAAACATTTTAAAATTATTTTCAATAATTAAATTGAATGGTTGGATTGTCCCAGAGCAAGTTGGCCTTGGCGAGTTCCAAAGAAAGAAATCATAACTAGAAACTCCTTTTGTAGGAGAAGAAATCTTTGAAGAAACCAGGAGAAATTTCAGCCTTTGCCTGAGGACACTCATTCTTTCATGATCACTTGTTCTACAGTGGGCAAGTGCTCCAGAAGGACATGAGTTGTAAACTCAGTTGGGCATTCCTTATACAAGGGGAAGAGTGAGAGAGTGAGAGTGAGAAGAAAGAGAGAGAGAGAGAGAGAGAGAGAGAGAGAGAGAGAAGGAGCTTCACCTGAGTCTAGATCTTGTCTTTAGCCCTAATTAGGAGCCCTATCCATCATGCCAGAAAGTTTCCATTCATTTTGGTGATTGCAGACATGACAAATGGATCTTCTAATAAATGGAATGTCGGGGTGAGCCAGAGATGGATGCGTTATGCATGGGATGAGTGTAATAAGTACAGTTAATGGTGGCATTCAGCCAACACTGTCACCCGGTGCTTTTGGGGGGGGGTCACCCCGAGTCTCTGACCGAGGCCAAAACACCAATAAATGATTCCTCGTCTTTCCCATTTGTTACAAAGCGAACACCTTGTTGGGGGCCATGTTCTTTGTTTCCTGATCTGTCACTTTGCGGTGGGGACGGCAACTAATTGAGTATTAGCTTAATTGTTCCTCGTAAAAGACCGATCGTATCAGTTTTTGTGAGTGTGTGTGTCCGCTTTCAGTCTCTCTGGCTTTTAATTCCAGTCTCCTTTCCCCGCGTCAAGATTGATTATCTCCATTCAGAAGGGCCAAAATGGCAAGTTCATTGAAGATTAATTTAAGGGAGGGGGAAAATCACCGGAGGAATGTATCTCTGTGTGTGTGAGAGTGTGCGCATGTGGGTTTTTTTTAAATCCTCCTCTCTTAAATTGAATTTAGTTTTAATTTTAAAGTCTTCGCGGATGTGCAGTGTCAAAGGTTCTCGGGGCATAATTTACAATGTACCAACCAATCAGCGTCAGTTGGGTTCCTGGTGGGCCGATGATACCTGTTGGGGGAAGAAAGGTTAGGAATTTGCAAATTAATCATCCCATTATCATCATCGATACAGAGTTAGCACGGGATGGTCAGTAGCAATTTGGACACCTGGGGCGGACCGGGTTGTTTAGCGCACGCACACCTGTGGGCTCCGGTGAGAAGGTGGGAGGTGTATCTCATCTCTGAAGGTGCTACAGGTGAAAGGCAAATAAATTGCTTGCTGTAATGATCAATTACTCCTGGGTTTTGGGGTGTTTGCTCTTCTGCAAGGCGCCACATCAAGCGCATACATGATGAAGTCAAACCCAGCTCCTATTGGGTGGATCATTAGGGACTTTTGAAAGTTACAACCGCACCAGAAAAAAGGGACTTATGACCCTTGTTCACACTTATGACTGTTGCCACATCCCCCGGGGTGATGTTCAAAATTCGGACGCTTGGCCACCGACTCATATTTATGACGGTTGTAGTGCCCCATGCGATCCTTTTTTGGCATCCTTCTGACCAGTAAAAGTCCATGGGGAAGGTGGATCCACTTAACAACCATGTGACTAATTGAACAACGGCGGGGATTCGCTTAACAAACGCGGCAGGAAAGGTCATAAAATGGGGCAAAACATGCTCAACTGCCTCGCTCAGCAACATAAATTTTGGGCTCAATGGAGTTCGTAAATTGAGGATCAACTACCTGTATGGGATCAATGCTTGCTCTCTTTGGAATCTATTATCCACCCCATAATGTTATGGAAAAGGTAGTCTTTTAAAAGGGTCTTTCATTTAATGTTTCCTTCCGTGGTTGGATATTTGGGATAAAATAGGTCCTGTTGAGGACTATGGACCATGACTAGAAAATGAAAGAAGAACAGACTTAGTTGCAAGATTTTTGTTAATATAAATTGCACCTGCTGCTGTGGCCTAGAGGTGAAGCTCTCACCTCACAATCAGAAGGTCGTGAGTTCGATCCTCGGTAGAGGCAGATGTAGGGTCTCCTGCTTGGGCAGGGGGTTGGACTAGATGACCTGCAAGGTCCCTTCCAGCTCTGTTAATCTGTTAACTCCATTTCATTAGCTTCATTCATAATCACAACAAAGATGATTAGGGGACTGGAGGCTAAAACATAAAGAACAGTTGCTGGAATTGGGTCTGTCTAGGATTAGGGGAGAACAATTAACCAGTGGAACAACTTGCCTCCAGAAGCTGCAAATGCTCCAATACTGGAAGTTTACAAGAATAGATTGGATAACGATTTGTCTGAAGTGGTGTAGAGTTTCCTGCCTAAGCAGGGGGTTGGACTAGAAGACCTCTGAAGTCCCTTTCAACCTTGTGATTCTAATTCTAATTTCTGGCCCGGTTCCTTCAGTCCAAAATTGATAAAAAGCAAAACCTTTGATACCCAGTTTTATCATCTGCTAAGTGAGGAAAGACAATATAACAGCAAACAACATTAGAAATACTAGGGGATACCTTGATATTTATGGGACTCGTGCATATTCCTTAACTATTTTGCAGGCGGGAGGAAATACAAGTTGAATAAAGTATATTTCTATTACTAGAAAAATAGATGTGGGAAGTCTGGAACAAAGATTGTCTGTTCTAAACGAATGTAAACAAATTAACACAGTGTCACTTTCCACACAAATCTCTCTCTTTTTATGTCAGGAGGATTAAACTTGTTAATCCAGCAAGAATACACTATAATCATATTTTTTTTTCAAAAAAGGAAAGCCACAATAATCAGACATTTACAACTAATAAATTACTGCTGTAATTCCTTTGCAATAAGGCTTTGAAATATAATCTGTCATTTCAGATTTACAGAACATGACTCTTCATAATTATAATTCTCAGACACACATTACTGGTTATAATTAAATTCAGTTTTCAAAAAATTTCTGATGTATTTCTATGGATTATCTGTTCATATTATGTTCTAATAGTGAAATTAATGTATAATCTGTTGAATAAATTTGGTGAGTCCTTGAATGTACCTTCAGAAGCCGCTGTTGATGAAACGCTGGGAAGTTAGATAAGTATACAGTTTTTCCAACAAAGACTTAACAAAACCAGGCTGAACTCAATTACAGGCAGAAATGATGAACTTTTTTGAATAAAGCAGGGCTCAGAAAAGCTTTCATACCTCTTCAAAGAATATCAAAAATGTTAAATTATAGCCAGTGTGACAAAGATCTTTGAAAATGGACTTGCTAAGAATGTAACAAGGGATTAAATTGCAAACTCTTTCAAGCAAAAAATTATCCCTTAAAGTCCTGGAAACAAGTCTATTTACTTGTATGAACTTGCTCTATCATCAGATTTTTTTAAAAAAGCAATTCTTAATTCCAAGTTATGCCTAGGAAATGTACAACTGAAAAGAAAGAAAGAAAGAAAGAAAGAGAAGGAGAGAGAGAAAGAAAGAGAAAGAAGGAAAGAAAAAAGAAGGAAGGAAAGAAAGAAAGAAAGAAAGAAAGAAAAAGAAGAGAAAGAGAGCAAGAAAGAAAAAAGAAGGAAGGAAGGAAAGAGAGAACAATATAAAAGAAAGAAGGAAGAAAGGAAAGAAAGAAAGAGAAAGAAAAGAAAGAAAGATAAGAGAAAGAGAGAGAGCAAGAAAGAAAAAAGAAGGAAGGAAAGAGAAAAAAGAAATATAAAAGAAAGAAGAAAGAAATGAAAGAAAGAAAGAAAAGAAAGAAAGAAAAATAAGAGAAAGAAAGAGAGCAAGAAAGAAAAAGAAGGAAAGAGAAAAAAGAAATATAAAGAAGAAGAAAGGAAGGAAGAAAAGAAAGAAAGAAAAGAAGAAAGAAAAATAGAGAAGAAAGAGAGCAAGAAAGAAAAAAGAAGGAAAGAAGTAAAGAGAAAAAAGAAATATAAAAGAAAGAAGAAGGAAGGAAAGAAAGAAAGAAAGAAAAGAAGAAACAAGAAAAATAAGAGAAGAAAGAGAGAGCAAGAAGAAAAAAGAAGGAAGGAAAGAAAGAGAGAGAAAGAAAGAAAGAACCAAAGGTTTGGTCTCATGAATCCAATGATTCCTTCCTTCCTTGTTTTTGCATCAATCAGTTGTGTAAACAGGGTGACAACCTAGCTCAGGCGTGGAGGAATTTTGGGATGTGGAGTCCACAGTTTGAGAAACAGTGAACTAGCTTTTGTTTCTTGCTCGTGTCAATTGGCGTGTACAGCTAAAAGAACACAGAGTCGATAGGGAACTTGGAGGTCTTCTTATCCAACCCTCTGTTCAAGTAGGAGGCCGAGGTGGCGCAGTGGTTAAATGCAGCACTGCAGGCTACTTCAGCTGACTGAAGTTCTGCAGTTCGGCTGTTCAAATCTCACCGGCTCAGGGTTGACTCAGCCTTCCATCCTTCCGAGGTGGGTAAAATGAGGACCCGGATTGTTGTTGGGGGCGATATGCTGACTCTGTAAACCGCTTAGAGAGGGCTGAAAGCCCTATGAAGCGGTATATAAGTCTAACTGCTATTGCTATTGCTATCTCATACATTCTGGACATATGGTTGTCCACTCTCTCCTTGAAAACTTTCAGGGATGGAGCATCCACAACTTCTGAAGGCAAATTGTTCCGCTGATCACTTGTTCTAACATTTCTCCTTAATTCCCTCCTGGCTCTCTCTTGGATGATCTTCTACCCATTATTTCTTGTCCTCCCCTCAACAGTGGTCCGAAACCACAACTACAAAAACGCTGGAAGAACTCTACTCTTTCCCCGCTTCTAAGAGTCTTAAAAATGGCTTTCTCTTTCCCTTCCAACTGCCAAGGATAAATCCATTCTGACAGCCGTATGAACTGATCTCTTGAAGAGAATTTTGGATCATCAAGCCAAGAACCATCTCAGCTCTCTTTTAAAGCCTTTATTCTATCCGCTGTTCTTCTACTGCAGCGATGGTGGCATCCATTTCCCTCTAGAGGGAGCACAGACCCTCTTAATCCAGGTGGCCTCCAGGAAAAGATTTACTCTACACAGCCTAGCTGGGTGAACTACCTTTATAACACAATCACATGCTGTCTTTGAATCATACCTACGCCTAATCCAAGGTCCATCAAAAATCAGTGAAATCAACATACATGCATGCATGCATGCATACATACATACATACATACATACATACATACATAGTTAGCAGCCTTAAAACTATATCCATAAGAGGACTCCTTTAATCATGCTTGCATTCTAAAAAGAGGAGTGCACAATTATTATTTTTTAAAATATATTTTATTTTCATTTTCATACACTCACATGTATACACCATACAGTATTAAACAATAATTGCATCAATTCCTCTTGTCGACAATGCCCCAGAAAATAAAAGCCCAATATACCTCTTCCATTCTCCATACACCTCTTTCTTCCACCACCCTTCAACTTTCTATCTTCCCTCCATCATCCCCCTCTACCCTACTTCCCCTCCCCCTCTACCACTCCTCTCTCCAGATCCGCTCCCCCCCTTCCTTTTCACCTCCCCCCCTCTCTCCCATCCCTCTCTACCCATCTTTCTTCTTTCCTACTCCTCCTCCCCTCACTGTATTTCCACTATATGTTAATGTATTTGGCTTATCCTATTTTTAAAGAAAAATTAGGAGTGCACAATTATTAAATTCCTTGATCGTTCAAAAGAGAACACAGTATTTATTTTATTTTACTTATTTATTATATTTAGGGAATTTATATTGCCGCCTGCTCGCACATGGTGACTCAAGGCGGCTTACAGAATATAAAACCTCATATAAAAACAATAAAACTAATAAAAAGAAATGCCTCTCTTTCTCGTTTACTCCTTAGACACCTTCCATAAACAATAAGAGCAGAAAAATGACTATATGCATTGGGACATCATCATGCAACTCTGCGTTTTATGTATGTGTCTCCAATGTTGGAATGCAAAGTCCAAAGTTTGCATCATGGCTTTATAGGACCGTCAGGTGCAAAAGATCAGGTCTACACACACAAAAAAGTCCAATTAAACTGATTTATTGCTAAACAGTCTAAATGTTGTGGCCTGCCAGTGGCCAGCAGAGCTGGCAGCAGATTCAGACAGTGAGGAGGTTGGGGAGGAACCTGGGCCAGTCCTGGAGTGTGGGGAAGGCTCAATAAGGGCCTCTGTGTTGGAGGCAGAGAGGAGACCAAGGCCGTCTGACAGTTATCAGTTGCCTCCAGAGCCTTCGGAGCCTGACATCAGTGAGGCAGAAGAACAACGGGAGCCTGTTCCCAGTGTGTACATGCGCAGAGCTGCCAGAAGGCAAGAACAATTAAGAAAACAGGGTTAACTCAGGAATAAGGCTTGGAGATGATTGGCCCCTCCCATAAGACATAAAAGAGGAATGAATGGGATGTGAGCTTTTGCAGGAAGCAATTAGTTCATCTGGTCGGTTCAAGCGTTCAGAAGTTCTGTTTGTGGTAAGTTTGGCTTTGCTCTGCATTTGGCAATTAGGTCTCTGGCAGCATTCCCAGGGAGATAAGGTGGGTGTTTATCAACATCCCCCTGAAAGACTGTGGCAACTCGAGCAGACATCTGTCCGAATCTTCACAGACTGTTTGTGAAACCTTGTGGACTGGGAATGACCATAATTTACATCCGTGTAAATAAAAGAGGGTTTTTTGGGACCAAGATTGTGATTTGTGATTTCTCAGGAAGCCTAGGTCAAAACACTAAGCATAGGAATCTTCCCAGCTAATGGATAGCACTCACTTGGAGTTAAGTAAGGGTCAATGAAATTCAAGGGCAGTTGGACTTCGTTCACTTGTGGCTATGTAGGAATTCTAGGCTGTTTCCTCTTTTAACTCCATCCCAAAGTTCTGCCAGTCTCCTTCTCCTATAAGATGCTAGATTACCTGTCCCCTTCCTGCAGATTCCTATGTTTGATTCTTAGTGGAGATGTCAGTGATCTCAATCTTCTACAGATGTCATCTCTCATTTACTTTCACCGTTAGATCCCCGTCCGATGCAAAAAAATAAAAAAATGATAACTACACGGACTCGAATGTCCCCAAAATTGGAAATGGAATTAATGAGTTAAGAAAGAGCTGTCTGAAAGAGTTCTTCTCCTTTTTTTTTAAATGAAATCCCTGGTGGACTTCTTCCTCCCCCCCCTCCCCCCTTCTATTACTGACATTTTAATTAAGACCGGGATATTCCCCGGGGAATGTTGCACTTAAATAGAAATCATTTTAATATGCGGCACTGGCAGAGCGTAATACAGGCACACCGACCCATATTCCCACATGGTTTATGGTACTTAGTGATTCTTTTGTACAATGTATTATGATGTTAAGACATTTTATGAGTTTCTATTGGCCAAGCTGAGCCATATCAAATTATAATTTTGCTCAGTGGATTTCTGCATAAGGAGATTATAATAAGGCGTATTCCATATTGATTTTGCACTTCGGCGTAGGCCAACTCAAGTTTTCCCACCCGCTCTGAAGGCCTCGAGCGAGAGAGAGAGAGGAGACCAAATGGGACTCTGAAGTTGGCTTTCTGATCTAGGGCATATATAAACCACACAACTGCAACTCCAAAATAGACACAAGGATTCACTGCCTTTCCATGAAATTGGGGGCATTTTATTATATCAAGGTGAGGTTGTGGCTGTGATTTGGCCAATGACATTCAGTTGGGAAGGCTTCCTGACATGGAGAAGATGACCCTTTTAAGGTTTTTCTTTCACCAAAACAAAACCCAGTAAGGCATGCCATTATGTGCCACTAAGTATAAGTGTGTATAGTCAAGGCGATGGTTTTCCCAGTTCCAATGTATAGCTGTGAAAGTTGGAATGTAAGAAAGGTGGAGCACCAAAGAATGGAGGCCTTTGAACTATAATGCTGGAGAAGACTCCTAAGAGTCACTTGGACTGCAAGATGATCAAACCAGTGGTGGGATTCAGCCAGTTCTCAACACTTCGGGAGAACCAGTTGTTAAGTTTCTGAATAGTTTGGTGAACTGGTTGTTGGAAGAAATCATTAAGGCAGAGAACCGGTTGTTAAGTTATTTGAATCCCACCACTGGATCAAACCAATCAGTCTTAGATGAGATCAACCCTGACTGCTCTTTAGAAGGCCAGATCCTGAAGATGAAACTCAAAGACTTTGGCTACCTAATGAGAAGGAAGAAAGGCTCCCTGGAGAAGAGCCTCATACTGGGAATGATGGAGGGCAAAAGAAGAAAGGGACAACAGAGAATGAGGTGGCTGAATGGAGTCACCGAAGCAGTAGGCATGAGCTTAAGTGGACTCCAGAGGATGGTAGAGGACAGGAAGGCCTGGAGGAACATTGTCCATGGGGTCGCGATGGGTCGGACACGATTTCGCAACTAACAACAACAACAAAAGTATCTTCTCTTTTTCGGCAACTTTCAAAGTGGTAGCTTCCAAATTAATGCTGATACCTATGGTTTTTCTAAGTTATCTAACCCAAAATGAATTGGGCCTTCCTTCCTTCCTTCCTTCCTTTCTTCCTTCCTTTCTTCCCTTTCTTTTCCTTCCTTCCTTCTTTGCCCTCCCCTTCTTCTCTTTCCTTTTTTCTTTTCTTCCTCTCTTCCACCTTTCCTGTCATTTATTCATCTGTCCATCAATTCATCTCTCCATCAGTCTTTCTATCCATCCATCCAGCCATCTCTCTCTCTCTCTTCTTCTTCTTTCCTTTCTTCCTTCAAAGCAAACCGATCACATATATTCCCATTTCAATTCTTGTTATGATTTAGTCTCAGGAAGTTAAACTGAAACTAAAATTTCTTCCAAGATCACTGCAAGCATATACTGTAGGCATATTAAAATTCAACTTTACAGGATGTTCTGCTTTCCCGAATCCCAGATAATAAAATTCACTTGGGGGCAGGATGGGAAAACCCATTGCTTTGTTTTATTGCCTTGCAGTCCAAAACCAAACCACATCCCTTGTTTAAAGAACTCTTAAAATAAAAATAATATAATATAAAACAACATAAGGCTTTTGGCTTCAGACAGAGACATCTGCAAGAGACGATTTCGGCTCTTAAGAGAAGGGATGTTTTTATGCCAGTACAGCTCTATTTTATTTTCTGGAGAGGAAAAGATGACTAAATTATGAGTTGAGGGGGAAAGCGGGGAGGGAAGGGGAAGGAAGGAAGGAAAATCAAAGAAAGATAGGAGGATAGGGAAGGAAGGAAGGGGAGAATAGAAAGAAATGAATGAATAAAGGAAAGAAAAAGAAGGCAGAAAGGAAATGAGATGGAGAGAAAGTGAGAAAAAGGGAGGGAGGAAGAAAGGAGATGAATAAAGAAAAAGAGGGAAAGAAAGTAGGAAGGAAATGAGATGGAGAGAGACTTAGAAAGGAGGGAGGAAGGAAGGCAGGAAGGGGATGAATAAAGGAAAGAAATAGGAAGGAAACGAGATGGAAAGAAAATGAGAAGGAAGGGAGGGAGAGAGGAATAAGGGAGGGAAGGAGGAAGGGAAGGAAGGAAGGAAGGAAGGAAGGAAGGAAGGAAGGAAGGAAGGAAGGAAGGAAGGGCAATCTTTGCCAATACAATATTTCTTGAACACTGTAAACTTTCTCTCTTTTTCTTACTGTTAAACAGTTTAGGATTCTTTTAAAAAAAACTTTATTTTTTTTTACTTTAACTGTCCCATGTTTCTTATTAACAGAAATAACAGCGCTGTTTTGAGAGGGGAGAGCTGTTTGTTTATTATACCCAGCGATGACAATTTGGATGCCTTTAACAGAAAGCTGACTGTTTAAATTCTATTGACTTCAGAAAGATGGATGAGGGAAAAAGAGAGAGTGCTTTTACCTCAGAGCGATAACTCCCTCACTCCCTCGTTCATGTTGTAAAGCAATGAAGTTTTCAAAGTAATCAGGGTCTTTGGTGAGAGTGTGTGTGTGTGTGTGTGTGTGTTTTCCAGAGGAACCAAATTGTGAAGACATCTGTTATGTTATTAATTTCACATAAATCTTAAGCTCCTCAAGGCCCAAAATGAGGCTTCGCTCAAGCTGAATTAATGAAACATGATTGTAAGTCCCTTGCATGAAAATGCTGTCATACAGTATTGAGTTACTTATAATCACTGAATAATCTTTCAGCTTGCCAGGGGAGATCTACTTTTAAATCCCTCCATAAAACAATATCTGAAAAATATCAGAACACTAACTATATCCTGAAAGATTAATAGCGGCGGAGAATTTCTATGAAATGAATTATTCTTTCTCGGGAAAAAGAGACAAGGCTCTTTCCGTAACAGCTGCTGCGGCTGTTGTTGTTGTTGTAATAATTATTAATGATAACAATAACAATAACAAGACAAGACACAATTCCCCATCCAGATGTGAGAGGTGTTTAAGCCTCAGGATTCATGTGAAAGGCCATGTTTTCTAAAAGCCAAGAAAGCTTTCTATGTAATTGAGAAAGGGTTGCATGCTATCGAGGCTGCCTAATCCAATATGTTTCGAATCCAAGTAAATTGGCTGAGGTAAACTGAGGTAAACTTCCATTTTTTCCTTCCATTGTCTTTTTCCTGATTGTCCTCTAAGGGGTTACATAGAGACAATCAGGAGGAGGAAGAGATGAGGTAGAGGTAGGTTTATACTACACAGCAATATCATTAACTAAAGCTCAACCTTACTTGGGTTTCTTGATTTTTAGCTTACAATTGAGTACCTGGTGGTTCAAAGAAGAGATGGACCTGACTTCGTATTAAGGTTTATTCTGTCAAGAGCGAAGAGATTGTGCCCAACATCTTGTACATCTTCAGAGAGTTTCTCCCCCCACCTCCATTAGTTGATTAGTCAGTTTCTTTTACAGTCCTAGTAAGGGCCCATTGTAGTTAAGAATAGTGAAAAGTCTAATAACTCCATATGATTCAATATGTTGAACCCTTTAATGGTTTCATTTCATGTTGAATAAGGATAGGGTAGGGTAGGGTAGGGTAGGGTAGGATAGGATAGGATGATAAGGATAGGGTAGGATAGGATGAGTAGGGAAGGGTAGAAGGGAGGGAGGGAGGAAGGAAGGAAGGAAGGAGGGAAGGAAGGAAGGAAATCACATGGAAAGAAAGAGAAGGGAGAGAGGGAAAGATGAAGAAAGGAAAACAAAAGGGAAAGAAGGTAGGAAGGAAATGAGATGAAGAGAAAATAAAGAGGCGGAGGGAGGGGAAGGAAAAGAAGGAAGGAGAAGGGAAGGGATGGAGGGAGGGAGGAAAGAAGGAAGGAGAAGGGAAGTGGAGAAAAGAAAGGGAGGGAGGAAGAAAGGAAGAAGGGAGGGAAGGAGGGAAGGAAGGAAGGAAGGAGGGAGCAAGGGATGAAGGAAGGAAGGAGGGAGCAAGGGATGGAAGGAAAGAAGGAAGGAGCAATTATAGAAGGTATTATTTTTCTCACTCTTGTGAACATCTAAGTAATCTTTAATTGCCTGGTGCTAAGCCTTTTCATGTCTCTAAGTCAACCAATTTGCCTCACTAAATCATTTTTGAGAGTGTGGTCAAAGTGCCATCACAGGCATCACAACTTTGTGTAATGATGATACAATCCTCTCCATGCCTTTTACAGGAAGCCTTTGTGGCCTCTAGTAATCAATGGTAACGATTTAATTGTGGCTTTAAGACTTTCTTCATAAACTGCCGAAGGTCTTCATTTAAATCCAGGCGTTCTCTGTGTTTTGGAATATTTTTGTCCAGATGAAAATATGGACTGCAGATGGGGAACCACATTTTGAATCTTAATGAACATGCTCCAAATTCTCTATTCAACATCCTGGTACAACAGAGCATAATCTGTTCTGACCGAGGCTTCCCAAGAGCATGAAGCAAACTCCTGGAACCCGACAAAAAACCCTTTTATTAATTTATTGTGAATTCTGCTCATTCACATCCAGCAAAGTCTTTCAAGAGAGGATTTATGGTCACAGACCTCATCTGGCTTGGAGAGCTGCCAGGCTGATATCTGCAAAACTTGGCAAGGAGCCTCAGGGAGTCATGAACCAATTAAGTGAACTAATTGTCTCTTGCAAACTCCACTCCCCTTTCGCTCCTCCTTATTTCCTCTGGGAGGGGCCAGTCATCGTCCCCCTGTGGCCTTACTCCCAAATCGACCCCTGTTCTTTAGCTGTTTCCCTTCATGTGGCAACTCTGCGCATGCGCACACTGGGAACAGGCTCCAGCTGTTTATCTGCCTCATTGATGTCTGACTCTGAAGGCAGCTGATAACTGTCATACGGCCCTGGCCCCCTCTCTGCCTCCAACACAGAGCCCTCATCAGAGCCTTCCCCAGACTCCAGGATTGGCCCATATTCCTCCCAACAGAGTGGGTTGCTGCTAGTTTGGCTTGGATTGGCAAAACCGGTAATAGCGGTGGTGGGAGGCTTTGCCCACCTGCCCGGGACATTTCTGTGCATGCGCAAAAGCATCCCCCGTGCAAGCGGGGAGCACGCCCGAACCGGTAGTAAAAAAATTAGCAACCCACCTCTGCTCCCCAACCTCCTTACTGTCTGAATCTGCTCCGCAGGCCAATGGTGAACCACACATAAACCAGGATTTATGAACAACCAAGCTACGAACGAACCAACCACGCTATAGCTTCGTGTCATTTCTCCACCTGTTGAGTGTTCATGAACACCGTTCTAATCATCGATGGAGGTTTGTGTTCCTTCTTAAGTTGCGCCTTTAAACAAAGGCTTGGCATCACTCAATGTCAGCCGAAGAGAAGCGGTGGGAAAAGGCAGCCTTCCTTTTGTTTCATCTCACGCTTGAAACGCAAAGGCTTAACAGTTAAAAAAATAATGAATAAAAATTCAGGGGGCAGGACGGGTAACTTAGAAAGTGTGTTTGTTATCTTTCAGCCAGAGAAAACTAACATTGATTTCAATGCCCCTGATGAATAGAAATATCTCTGTCGGTATTTCTCATACAAGGCCGTCCTTTCATTTGACTTGATGGAAGTCAAATGAAGCCTTGGAATCAGTGTAGCATCTGATCTCCTTTTGTCTTTGATATTGCTCTCGCGTTGCTTATCTTCCTCTCTTTGTTCCACCTCCAGATCAAATTTCTCTTTAGGAATTGAAAGAATGTTATGCAACGATGGGCTTCCCCTCCGTGGAGGTGGGCTGCATCCCTGCCTGCCCCTTCTCACCCCACAATCGTTACAGGAAGTCTTCCAGTGAGACATCTGTGGTATCTGAGAATAAGGAATTGGATCCAGGTGCAATTTTCACGCTTGATATTGGATCCTTCTCCTGTCCTTCTCTTTCCCTATTTCTCTTTCCTCTCCCTCCATCTCTTTCTCTCTCCTTTTCTCTCTGCCTCCCTCTCCTTCTCCCATCTCTCTCTCTCTAACCCCTTCTCTCCCCATCCCTCTCCTTCACTCCCTCTTTCCTCCTCCCCTTCCCCTCTCTCGTTCCTTTTTTTCCTACTCCTCTTTCCCTCTCCCTCTCTATTCTCCTCCCTCACTTTCTCTCCTCCTTCCTCTCCTTCCCTTTCTCCACCTCCCATCTCTCTCTATCCCTTTCTCACTCCTCCCTCTTTCTCCTCTCTCCCCCTCCATCTCTGACTCCCTTTCTCCTTTTCTCCCTCCTTCCCTTTCCCTCCCTCTCTCTGTCTGTCTCCCCCTCCCATCTCTCTCTACCCCTTTCTTTCCCCTCCCTCTCCTTCACTCCTTCTCCTCTCTCTCTCCCTCTCTCTTTTTCTCCCTCCTTCCCTCTCCCTCTCTCTCTCTGTCTCTCCTCTCTCACTTTTTCTCCTCCTCTCTCTCCTTCCCTCTCTCCATCTCCCTCCCTTCATCTCTCTCTCCCTCTCCCCTCTCTCTTTCCCCTCACTCTCCCTCCTTCTCTGCCTCCCTCCCTCCCACATTCAACAATCAAAAAGCCATAATCACATAAAGCCTAAAATATAATCACTAAGGCTGAAAAGTTGGGTCTTCAGTGAAACAAACATGGAGTGAAAAGCAGATTTGCAGGAACTGAAATCTAAACCAAAGCATGCACTGGGGGCAGGGGGAGAGAAAGCACTCTGATTTGCATTATGATTACTCCCAATAAGCCACGATAAGATTACATGCTTATATTTCTTTCATCTTCTTCTGGTCAGTAGTTAATTTAGGAATGTTTATTCATCTCTCTTCAAGCATTCTGGGGAACAATCTAGCTTGGCATGTTTTCTCTTCTGTATTTCTTATATTTAGAATTCTTTCAGGTTGGGCCCAAATCTGCTCCGCATGTGATTCTTCATGGTTTCGACGTTTTCCCATGTAACCCGAAGTATCACTTGTGACAAGGTCAGCAACAGTGCAACGTTCTACTTTCTTGCTTTCTTTTCCCATCAACATGTTACCACTCTTTTCGTAAAGAACAAGTCTTACTTAAGGGTAGACTGCTTCAGCTCTGCAGAAT
>NC_045554.1:44733998-44822490 GCF_009769535.1 Thamnophis elegans | reverse complement strand
ATTATGATCCTTTACTTCCAACTAACTCCTCCTGAACACCCTAAACTAACCACTATCCCAGCTGTGGTTGATCATACAACAAGTAGATGGATCCTCAATTTAACTATAATCAGCGGGAAAGGCTTTTGCTTCGGAATACCTGTCTTCTGTCTTTGGCTGCAAATCCATGTCTTCCCCCTCTCTCCCCTTCTCTCCTCTCCTTAACATCTGAATTCTGAGGTGGTTTTGTCAATTAGCAAAGACATGAATCTGAGCTGATTATTTATAAAATATTTTACAGGAGAGGTTGTCTCGGAGCCATTGGAGAAATCATTTTTCTGGAAGGGTGGGGGAAAAAAATCCCATTATGCATCGGACTTACTTGAAAGTCTACAAAATTAGATTTAAAAAAATACAATCGGAATAAAACTTAATGACATGCCTTTTCACTGATGTTTAATTCAGAAAGGAAGTTAATGAAAACTTGCCTGCTTAAACAGAAGAAAGGGAGGACTCCTTTGCTCTTAATAAGTTGCTTAAGCTGAATTTCATAATGAAAAGCTAATTTGCCCTTAGCCACCAGAAATTTTAAAAATACCTTTAAATGATTGTGTATTTTTGTCAGCATACCAGTGCTATGTGACTTGTTTTTTTTATATATATATTAAAAAAGAGAGAAGCAAAATGAGACTCTTTGAACAATTTTTAGATTCTAGGTCTCATCAGGAGCAGATTTCATAAACGACACTAAATATGGTTATGATCTTTTTTTCAAGAAGCTGAGGAAGCTTCTTGGATGAGAAGCGAAACCTCTTCAAAGAAAAAAATCAGAAAGTCCAGTTGCCTCTTGAAAAAGTTTGGGACAACTCTTGTTTTCAAAACCCAAAGCAAAGTGAACAAGTTGCTTATCCCACTCACTGCCCTTGCCAGAAAAAGCTTCAGGAGCATGTCTTCTTCATTCACAGCAACCTTCTCTGATAGTCCCACCAAGCTTTTCCTTAGCCAAGACTTTACTACTGCAACGTGCTCTACATGGGGCAGCCCTTGAAGAGCATTCGGCGACTTCAGCTTGTCCAGAATGCAGCCGCGCGAGCGATCATGGGTGCACCTCGGTTCACCCACGTAACACCTATCCTCCGAGCTGCACTGGCTGCCTGTTGGTCTCCAGATACACTTCAAGGCGCTAGTCGTCACTTATAAAGCCCTTCATGGTATTGGACCTGGGTACTTGAGAGACCGCCTGCTGCCAATCACCTCCGCTAGACCGATTAGATCCCACAGATTAGGCCTCCTCCGAATTCCATCCGCCGGCCAGTGCCGACTGGCGACTACCCGGAGGAGAGCCTTCTCTGTGGCTGCTCCGACCCTTTGGAACGAACTCCCCGTGGAGATTCGAACCCTCACCATCCTCCAGGCCTTCCGCAAAGACCTTAAAACCTGGCTGTTCTGACAGGCCTGGGGCTAAAGAGCTGTTGCCCCCATCTCGAATAGTATGACTGTTGTGTGTTTTTAAATTATGCATTGTTATGCTTTGTTTTTTAAATTTTTTGTCTGTATCCCCCTTCCCTGGTTTGAGTTGTGAGCCGCCCTGAGTCCCCTTCGGGGGAAAAGGGCGGCATATAAATATAATAAACAAACAAACAAACAAACTTGGGACGACAATGTCTTTTTCCTGGTTCACACTTCGCCACTGGTTTGTGGTTTCATCTTCTTAGCTTTAACCATTAGCTTGATGTCTCCTTTCTAATTCATATTTAACATCTGTGAGTGCCTCACCACAAGAAAGAACAAGCAGTTGACATGCTAAGAGGAATATTATTTGACCCTAATTCAGGTTAGCAGTAAGTTCTCAGTTAAAAGGTGTGCTATTTTATTTTATTTTATTGGTAGGGATAATGGCCAAAAGAACCTTGATGTCTTTCTATGACTGTGTCTTCATTATGACAATAAATTTGACAATAAATTATTGGTGATAGCATACTGTAAAGGCAATGGGAATGTCTACGGTAATGGTTGGTGTACCATTACTTACAAAAGAAATCAATAAAAATGGTTTAAAACATTAAGAAAAACAAGTGTTTATGTGGGTTTCAAATTGATGTAATTTCCTCCCTTCACCAACCTTCCTTTTAAACGAACAGTATTCATTTCATTTCATTCTGTGAACATTGCTTTTGTTCACTGGGAAAAAAAAAGATATTTTTTTTTCTTCCTGGATTTATTGGTGATGATTTAAAAAAAAAAATAAGATTCTCTGTTCATACCACTAATGTGTGATGGATTTATGACAAAATCTTTAATTTTATGTATCTTTTTGTGACTAAAAGGGGTATCTTAATTTAACAGCTGATCCTTTTAAAATCCACATTGGAACAACTTTTGGGGTTTTCTTTTAATGCTGTTGTAAAAACTCTTTGTATGATATTCATAGAAAATGTTTTATTAATTGCCATATGTTTATTGATTTCTCTTTCATGTTAGTTCTTTTGTTCTTTCTTTGTAGTGGCAAAAGATCTCACCGCATCATCATTTGCAACTTATCTAAGATGTCAAAGGTGTTCTTTTGAAGTTTATTATAGATCACATGTTGTACAGGCCTTTTACCCTGGCATATTTACAAAAAAATAGAAGAGGAACAGGAAGAATATATACTTTATATACTTTGAAAGCTCACAAAATAATGGGGACCTTGTTGGTTAACTAAAGGAATTTTTGGTTGGTTGCTGTCCTCCTCCTCCTCCTCCTCCTCCTCCTCCTCTTCTTCTTCTTCGTCTTCTTCTTCTTCCTCCTCTTCTTCTTCTTAGTCCTCCTCCTCCTCTTCTTCTTCTTCCTCTTCCTCTTCTTCTTCCTCCTCCTCCTCCTCTTCTTCTTCTTCTTTTTCTACTCCTCCTCCTCCTCTTGCTCTTCTTCTTCCTCCTCTTCCTCTTTTTCTCCTCCTCCTCCTCCTCCGCCTCTTCTTCTTCTTCCTCTTCCTCTTCCTCATTCTCTTCCTCCTCTTCTTCCTTCTTGTTCTTCTTCTTACTCCTCCTCCTCTTCTTCTTTTTCTACTCCTCCTCCTCCTCTTCTTCTTCTTCCTCTTTTTCTTCTTCTTCTTCCTCCTCCTCTTCCTCTTTTTCTCCTCCTCCTCCTCCACCTCTTCTTCTTCTTCCTCTTCCTCATTCTCCTCCTCCTCTTCTTCTTTCTTCTTGTTCTTCTTCTTCTTCCTCCTCCTCCTCCTCCTCCTCCTGAAAAAGTTCCGTCCTTCTTAGCTTTGATGCAAACCAGAGAAGAATTTGGAGCCCTGGCATTTTATTAAGATGGGCTTCTCCTCATTTTTCTGAAGCTCATTTCCACTGGCAAAGCTTTTTTTTTCCAGCTTCCCTATTGCTTCATTCTGTTTCCCACCCCATCAAATGCTCAGCATTAAACTCTGCGTGGATCTCATTTGAATCACCTTGAGATCAAAGTGTAAGAGGGGAGGGGGCTGGTTGGTTGTATTTGGGAGGGGAAAAATGACTGTCAGACGAAAAAGATCTGCTGACTTAGACATCAGCAGTTTAAACTCAGAAAATTTGATCTTTCTTCTTCTTCTTTCAAATCAAGGATACTTGCTTTACTTACTGCTGGAAGCACCAAATTTTGAAGAAGCAGTTCTGAGGTTTGAATAATAGCAATAGCAATAGCAGTTAGACTTATATACCGCTTCATAGGGCTTTCAGCCCTCTCTAAGCGGTTTACAGAGTCAGCATATTGCCCCCAACAACAATCCGGGTCCTCATTTTACCCACCTCGGAAGGATGGAAGGCTGAGTCAACCTTGAGCCGGTGCTGGCTGGGGAATTCTGGGAGTTGAAGTCCAGACATCTTCAAGTGACCAAGGTTGAGAAACACTGCTTTAGACCATCATAGGATAAATAAATAGCATTCGCTGGCTGGGGAATTCTGGGAGTTGAAGTCCAGACATCTTCAAGTAGCCAAGGTTGAGAAACACTGGTCTAAAGGCTCTCACCTAGCAGATACAGGCCATCATGAATTAGTAGTGATGTACAGATCAGTTGCTGTGATCATCTACCGGTAAATTCTTGGCCAACCAAGAATGCAATAATGACACTTTGTCTTTTTTATTTGAAACTCTTTGGTGTTGAGTCATGCCGGCCACATGACCACAGAGACATCTTCAGACAGCGCTGACTCTTCGGCTTTGAAACGCAGATGAGCAACGCCCCCTAGAGTCGGGATTGACTAGCACATATGTGCAAGGGGAACCTTTACCCTTACCCATAGTTTGATAATTTTATCAAATTATAATTACAATAACGCTTATAACTACAGCTAGTCCTTGACGCCGAAGCACAACACAGCCCAAATTTTCTGTTGCTAAGTGAGCGATTTGTGAAGGGACTTTTGCCCTATTTTACAACCTTCCTTGCCACCGTTGTTAAGTGAATAATTGCAGATGTTAAATTAGTAAGCTGGATTCTCCCACTTGCTTTGCTTGTCTGAACGTCGCAAAAAGGGATTAAAAAATGTGACCCCAGGATACCGCAACCATCAGAAATATGAGTCAGTTGCCAAATGCCTGAATTTTGACCATGTGACTATGAGGATGGTGTAAAGTGTTAAAAAAAACAATCCCAAGTCCCTAAGTTTTTCATTGATGTCGTAACTTTGACTGCTCACTAAATGGACTGTTGTAAGTTGCATCGTTTATTAACTGTAAACTAAATCATTTTGATTTGTTAACTTTCTTTCCATTCCATGCAAGATTTCCGGCTGGGATTTTTTCTTCTTCATTCCATTCGGGATTTCAGCAGGAGGAAAATAATAATAATAATTAAATTGTGGGGAGGGAGAACTTACTCAGTTTCTTTGTGGCGGCTGGACTGATGATGTACATTTAATACAACCTCCTCCTCCTCTACCACCACCCAAATCCTGCAAATAACAAGTTTATGAAGGATTCGGATCTGGATGGACAAAGAGAGTTGTCATTTGTGCGTGGCGTGTTAAAGGCGAAAAGAGAAGGGCTGGGCGGGTGATAAAAATTGTAGGGGTGGGTTTGCTGGAGGGCCCCCCCAGAGACCACACTTCCCTTTATGAATGCAGAAAAATTCATCAAACGGAAATCATTAAATGGAGCAGATGGGGCTTGTGGTGTGTGTGTGTGTGGACTTCACACAAAGGAGAAGGAAGAGGGGAAGTGCAAACCCATCAGATCAAAAGATGACAGCGGTAGAAGGATCCTGGGCTGGGATTTGTTTATTCTATTGTCCTTATCTTGGTGGTTTCTTATTTGTGCTCGGGTGCCTCTGTGTGTCTGTGTGTTTGTGTGTGTGTGTGTGTGTGTGTGTGTGTGTTGAGTGGGAAGTCGAGAAAGAGCTGATCAGAAAGTCCCTGTCAAACTGATGTTCTCTAGGTAGGTCCCATGAGAACTTCTCGCTTACCGCCTCTGCCTGTTTCAAGAAATGGAAAATAATGACTTGGAAGTGAGGGGAGGAAAGATTAATCTATCAGAGGGGAAACAACAACACACCATCTTCAATGTGGTTACTCATTCCAACTCCTCTTCAGAGTTGAAGATAGGGCCACCAGAACTGTGTTATTTGACCATTGGTCCACCAGGATGGTCTCACCACCATCTCTTTTCTGAAAAAAAAAAAAACAACCCTCCCTGGAACAACACCCAAAGGGGCCTTTTTGCAGAGAGATTTACTTTATATTCATTCCAGACTCTTAGGAAGGCACACCGAACAAAGTGTTGGTTGAAATCAACCTTTACTTTAACCTTTAAAAGGTCAAGGTTCCCCTTGCACGTACGTGCTAGTCGTTCCCGAACTCTAGGGGGTGGTGCTCATCTCCGTTTCAAAGCCGAAGAGTCAGTGCTGTCTGAAGATGTCTCTGTGGTCATGTGGCCAGCATGACTCAACACCAAAGATGCACAGAACACTGTTCCCTTCCCACCAAAGGTGGTTCCTATTTTTCTACTTGCACTTTTTACCTGCTTTCGAACTGGCAGGAGCTGGGACAAGTAACGGGAGCTCACTCTATTACACAGCACTAGGGATTCGAACCACCAACCTTCTGATCGATGAACTCAACGTCGTAGCCACTGAGCCACCACACCCCACTATATCAAACTATAGTATTTATTCAATTATCAAATTAATAAAGAGGAGGAGAGAGAACAAAAAGAATTCCCTTTGCTGGTGGCTGTGTGGTGACAGCTGTGTTAGGGCCCAACAGATGACAAAGATTATTCAATCAATATAGGTTTTGCCCAGAGATCTGATGTTTTCAATGACAGCCATTAAAAATGTACAGAGGTCCCAGTTCAGAGTTCATGGTCCTTTGCTTTTAGCTACAGCTTTTTTTCCCCCTCCCTGAATTATGTCAGGATCAATTTTATCTAATAGATATCACTTATGCTACATGATAATCAGCCTATCATAGCCCATTGATTACATGACAAGCCAATTTAAATCTGGGCCGACAGATAAGAAACACAAGGAGATCTCTTTTAGGAGTGGGAAAATCTCTTTTAGGGTTGTTGTTTTTTTTAAACAAAAGTAGTCCTCAAATTTTAAATTCTTAATACTCCTTGCAGATAGGCAGACAACACGTTTAGGACACGAGGCAATTGGGCTTCCTTTGTTTTTCCTTGAAGACATTTCGCTTCTTAGCCAAGAAGCTTCTTCAGTTCTGACTGAATTCTGACCGATGCCAGAACTAATTAAGTAATTAAGAGCCGAGGTGGCGCAGTGGTTAAATGCAGCACTGCAGGCTACTTCAGCTGACTGCAGTTCTGCAGTTCGGCTGTTCAAATCTCACCGGCTCAGGGTTGACTCAGCCTTCCATCCTTCCGAGGTGGGTAAAATGAGGACCCGGATTGTTGTTGGGGGCAATATGCTGACTCTGTAAACCGCTTAGAGAGGGCTGAAAGCCCTATGAAGCGGTATATAAGTCTAACTGCTATTGCTATTGAAGAAACTCCTTGGATGCGACGAGAAACAGAAGTTGCCTTTTGAAAAAAAAGCTTTGGGACTTGTCGCTCATTTTCACCCAAATCCGAGACTCGCATTTCCCTAGAAATAATCTGCGAGGTTTCATACGCGCAAATATTTCTTAAATATAGATGGAGGTGGATTTGACACCGAATATCAACTCTGGAAATTTCCAGAGTGACACAAGTGAAACAACTTCTGTTTTTTATTAGTGCCACTATATTTCACTGGTCACATACACGTCATAAAACTAAAGGCTACACGTATCTAAACAAATATTCTCATCATTACAACTGATTTTGCTTTGAAGCCTCGGGACAATAACTGATTGGTGACAGATTTTTGCCTAGAAGAGTTCATAAAATTGAAACCACAGACACACAGATACACACAGATACACACAAACACAGCCATGAATGAACACTCGTACAACCGCTCATATTTCACCCTGCTTTTTTAAAAAAATGCATCTCTTCTTACAACTGTGGGAAAGAGTTTTCTGTAATTTTTGCATTTCCTACGGCTTTGGAAATAAAATTGGAATTCAGCTCTGAATGCTGCCGTTCGTACAAAGGTTTGTTTCAGAAAGATTTGCTGCTAAGGGAACGAGAAAGGCAGGAAGTTGGGTTTGCATTATTCCTTCTTTACAAACATGGTTAGCCGTCCAACTTTGCTTGCAATTCGGGGCAATGTACTGACCAGGGGGGAGGGAGCGGGGGGGAGGGAGCTGGAACCGGTTCTAAACGGCACTGTAGATTTGTGGAACCTCTTCTATAGAAGAGGTTAGAACTGGCAGGAACCCACCCCTGCCTCGTACTGAGAGATTCATACTGGGAAATTCAACCCTAAAGATCATTGACCAATTCAAGCGGGCCATGTTTCCACCGAGATCTGTTAAAGCTCCCAGAACACCCTTTTCATAATACGGACGCTTTTAGCTTGTGCTTCAAGTTATTTTCGAACCCATTTGCATGCTTCCTATTTGAAAATAATGTAAACTCAGCATGGGTGGCTTGAAAATGTGGCACGCATGTGTCTTTATTCCCAAATAATCAGCTATTTCGGACTACCAGGTAGCTTATGCATCAGGAAGATCTTTGCATTTTTTTTTTTCGTGATTTCTTTTTCTCCATCCCTTTTCCAGTAATTAAAAAAAAAGTGTCAGGGAAAAAAGACCATTACAGTATGTCATGCAATCTCTCTGAACTACGGTACCTATATTTACTCCTGAAAGTGAATTCTTGATAAGACCTTGGATATCAAAGAAGCAATAGATCAAAGCGGTTTTAATAAGCAACCTAGTGTTTGTAGAACCTCCACTTTCATGTCTCGTGTTTTGTTCAAGTTTTTAATTTCAGTATCTCGCCACAGAAGGCACTTAAGATAACCATCAATAACCATATTGTCATGCTGAATCCTTTGATAATTTAACGTGTACACCTTAGTGAAACAAAAATGCTTTCTCTCCCCCCTTTTCCAATCCTGGTAACATTTGGACTTCATTGTCTTTTGCATGAATCGTAAATTAGATTTTTGTCAGAGGAGCTCCCCCCTTTGGAAGGAACATCGGGGGCCGCGTTTTCCCTTGCTTAAAAAAATTGATGGCGGTGAAAATTTGGGGAGGAGGGTGTGATTCCACAATATGCATGCCAGTGTGGCTATGTGTGGAAACGGGCACGCTTATCTGAGTTTCACTGCTTTTCTATCTTCATTCATAAAGCCCTCCATGGTAGTGGATCTGACTATTTGAGAGACCGCCTTCTGCCAATTACCTCCCTTCGTCCCATCAGATCGCATAGAGTAGGCCTCCTCCGAATTCCATCCGCCAGTCAGTGCCGACTGGCAACTACGCGGAGGAGAGCCTTCTCGGTGGTAGCTCCGACCCTATGGAACGATCTCACCGTGGAGATTCGCACTCTCACCACCGTCCAGACCTTCCGCACAGCCCTCAAGATCTGGCTATCCCATCAGGCCTGGGGATAAGACCCTAACCTCGCCCCACCCGAATGCTGAATGAATGTTGTGTTTTACTGGTTTATTTTTTTATTCACACGTTTTTTTTCTTGTGTTTTGTCTTGCATCCCCTTCCTATTTATTGTAAGCCGCCCTGAGTCCCCTCAGGGAAAAGGGCGGCCTATAAATGTCATTAAAATGAAATGAAATGAAATGAAAAATTCGCTTTAGAATTGTCCATTGGAGTTTGGAAGAAAATATTGGCATTAGGCCAGGAGTGGGCCTAATTATGGCCAGTTTGGAGAATCACCAAATCCCATGCCTGTCTGGCGAATGGGGAGGGGGCTTTTGGAGGAAACAGTTCATCCCTTCGGTTGTTTCAAGAGTGGAAAATCCTTTTTTGTGACTATAAGAGACTGTGCCAAGTGTTGTGTTGCCCTGCGTTCATTATCTGGCAGCTCACCAAGTGAGATAAGGTTCGTGTTGATAAATATTCCTCCGAAAGACTGTTTGCTAAGCCTTGCTGGCTGTGAATGAAAGGAATTCATAGTCATGTAAATAAAAGAGGCTTTGCTGGGACCAAGACTCCGCTTCTTGCTTGTTAAGGAAGCTTAGGTCAGAACACATACCATGTCCCATTATCCTGAACAGAAGAGATGCTCAGTAGTGACACATCTTTAGTCCAGGTGACCCAGATACTGTCCTTAGCAAGACATATACCAGATCAGTGCAGGATACATCTTCTTTTATGAATCAGATGTTGGAGAAATATGATAATAGCCAGAAGTGGGGCAAGAATATTACTTTGATCACAAACGCAGGTAAGCTTGGATGAAAATTGGATGAAGGCTATTTCCTTCTTGTTTGAACTCACTTGCGAATTGGCCACACATTTGGTCCTCTCCGGAGAGCCAGAAGTGAGGGGGGAAAACGTGACTTATTTCATTTTTCATTTCTGGGTAGGCTTCGCTCCAGCCTGGAGCCTGTCTCAAGATGTATACAGATATCCAGAAAGAAAGAAAAATCATATCCTGCTTTGATGAAAGCTTTAAAGACATGAATAAAATATGGAACTCGCCCCAGTTGGGTCCTGGAATACCGGCAGAATTCAAACCAGCTAAACCCAGAATAGCGTGAAGTTCACACCATTAAAAATGGCCTTCCAAGTTAGATTCCACCAATTTGGGCCTGTTGAAGAAGACTTGAATGAATGTACTTCTCACATGATCTGTTGTCCCTCTTTGTTTGGTCCAGGGCCAGGAAAGCCTTAATTTTAAACTTTTACACTATTGGAGCTAAAGCATTTAAAATATCTGTGTTAAAACATTTAACCAGATTCCTTTGTAGGTATCCAAATCAATTTCCATGTTTGTTTACACACAGCCACCAAGTCCATCATCCTCTGGAGCTTCAGTGAATCCCAAATGACAGACAGCTGAAAAATTAGTTACCCAACACGATAAAAAATTATTGTCTGCCTTTTCCTTCTCCCACTCAAGGATTTAAGATTTCTCTTTGAAGAACTCTTCAATTAATAAAGCTTTCCAGAATATACTTAACCACTTCATATATATATATAAATGAACAACTGGAGGCAATCAAGGAATGTTTTCCCCTTTTATGCTGTTATGTGATCAGTGTTTTGATGTACAAACATGAACTTTCTACATACATCATATGTTTTTCAGAAGGGAAAGGAACAAAAAAAATATATTTACAATTAAGTCTTTTCTCAATGCCCTGGTATCGTGGTTCTGCAAGATCTTTCAAATATATTTCATACTTTGTTACTCACCCGCCTTCATTTCTTTTTATTTAAATTACGTAGATCAAACATTTCCATACCGGCTGTAACTAATATTGTTTTCTTTTCTTTTTTGTCCTAAACAGATAATTGCCCATCTGGAAGTATAAAAGACATCTTGCAGAGCAAAGTTGAAATATCATTAATAAGGCGGATTGATTTACTCACAAATTCTTCTAGAAGTATGATTAATAAGCCATCCCCTGGTGTCAGGTGTGATCTTCAGATCTCCTGTCCCAGCATGTCTTTATTTCGGAAAGAACTGCACTGTTCAATCATTAATCATTACACTCCACCAACGGTTTATCTGTGCTAAGGTTCCTGTGACATTCCAAAACAATTTTTTTTTTTTGGAGGGGGAAATGGATAAGGATGAAGAACGGCGAGAATGAGGATAAAGACAAAAATGCAGGAAAATAAAAATATCCTGCAGTTGCAGGTTGCAAGACTATTTTCAGCTCAGCACACAATGGTCCTTTAATTCTGCAACTTTCAGCCTAGGCTTCCCTGCAGCGCGTAGTCAAAATGTGTTGAACTCACCGAAAGCATTTCTTTACCTGATCGGCTGTTAGAATTTCTTTGAAGATGCCCTTTGTTAGAAGGAATATACAAATCAAGTCTGATGTGGACTGAATACCATAAGATGGAACAGCCCTAAAGACTTCATAAGGTATTTTGTTTTAAGTACTACTGGAAGTGGGCCTTTCCTTGATTTGCTTTTTCTTTCCTTTCCTTTCTTCCTTCCTTCCTTCCTTTTTCTTTCTTTCTTCTTTCTTTCTTTCTTTCTTTCTTTCTTTCCTTAGCAATAGCAATAGCAGTTAGACTTATATACCGCTTCATAGGGCTTTCAGCCCTCTCTAAGGGTTTACAGAGTCAGCATATTGCCCCCAACAACAATCCAGGTCCTCATTTTACCCACCTCGGAAGGATGGAAGGCTGAGTCAATCCTGAGCCGGTGAGATTTGAACAGCCGAACTGCAGAACTAGCAGTCAGCTGAAGTAGCCTGCAGTACTGCACTCTAACCACTGCGCCACCTCGGCTCCTTCCTTCCTTCCTTCCTTCCTTCCTTCCTTCCTTCCTTCCTTCCTTCCTTCCTTCTTTTTTTCCCCTCCTTCCTTTTCTTTTCCTCCCAGGATTCCAAGCCATTGCTGAATCTGAAACCCAAGCGTCATCGGCAAAGCTTTCTTTTCTATAGATGTTCTGAACTTCGGAAGACAGTGCTGTAGACAGCCTTACATCTGCAAGAAAACGCCAAGAGAAAAGGAGATCTGCTCCCAAACTCAGAAGTGCGGTGCGGGAGGGGCACAACAAATTGACAAGAGTCTGCCCACAATGCTTGTCCTCCATTTTAAACCACAAATAACTCATCCATCACATACCATGTGTCTTTTCCCATCCCGCCAAAGGAATGAAGGAATGGACAAGAAAGAAACACGTGTGCTAACCAGCTAATGAATTGCTTTCTTCTGTCTTCTGCAAACTTGGTTATTCTGAAGCCCCCACCCCTCAAGAGTGCTACAAACTTCCTCAATCAGAACCATGCAGTGAAGGAGATGACCTTACTCGGTTTCCCCAGTGTAAAACCACACGTTTAGTGCAGGAAAGGAGCAGGATGTACATGGGACAGAGGTGGGGTCTTCTATCAGTCCATTAACCACCACCAGAATTACCAGACCACATCGGTGTCCCAGGCCAGTTGGGCTAAGGCCTTCAGATCTTTTCGGAAAGCCAAAATGTGGGTGTGGATCTCACCTCCCAGGGGCACAACATATTAGAGGTTGGAAGTCATGGTAGAAAAGGCTTTTCTCCTGGACTTCCCCTCCCCCCAGACAGAATTCTTTGACCGACAGGGTGGACAGCATGCTGTGGTGGTGCAGTGGTTAGAATGCAGCTTTGCAGGCTAATTCTGCTAACTGCCAGCAATTCGATTCTCACCAGCTCAAGACTGCCTCAGCCATCCCTCCTCCTGAGGTCAGTAAAATAACGACTCAGATAGTTGGGGGCAAGATACTGACTCTATAAACTGCCCAAGAGCCAAGGTGGCGCAGTGGTTAAATGCAGCACTGCAGGCTACTTCAGCTGACTGCAGTTCGGCTGTTCAAATCTCACCGGCTCAGGGTTGACTCAGCCTTCCATCCTTCCGAGGTGGGTAAAATGAGGACACGGATTTTGTGGGGATGATATGCTGACTCTGTAAACCGCTTAGAGAGGGCTGAAAGCCCTATGAAGTGGTATATAAGTCTAACTGCTATTGCTTAAGAGAGGGTTGTAAAGCACTATGAAGTGGTGTATAAGTCTAAGGGCTTCTGCCAGCAGGGATGGGATGGGCCAATCCCATTGGCGAGAGACTGTTCCTCAGATAGGTTGGGCCATAAAGAGCTTTAAAAGTAAGAACCAACACCTAGAATTGGACCCAGAAGGAAACTTACAACCAGTGAAGCTCACATAACAGTGTTGTAACATGGGCCATCCTAAAGCCATCCCCTAAGAGCCATCTGTAGCCTGTGCCATTTGCCAAGGATTTCCTTGTCAGATCGTTTCCAATAGCTTTCAGTCTGTCTGTCTGTCTGCCTGGTCTGGTCTGGTCTGGTCTGGTCTGGTCTGGTCTGGTCTGGTCTGGTCTGGTATGATCTGTCTGTCTGTCTGTCTGTCTGTCTTGTCCTGTCCTGTCCTGTCCTGTCCTGTCCTGTCTGTCTGTCTGGAGAACTTTGCTACCTCTTCTCAAAACCTATCCTTCCACTTACCAGCCATTCTTCATCCAGCAAACCTGAATGAACATTATTGCAGGCCAATGATAATGCATGAAATATATCAACTGAGTCAATTACGCAAAGGGGGGGGAACCTGCCAGTTATTGCACAGTGTAGTGTATTGCAGTGTGTTAAAGCAGAGTATTACTTGGTGATTGAAACCTTAATCACTTGCAGAAAATTTAATGGAACAACCTATGACTAGAATGCTTTTCTCCACTGACACGTGGAGGATTTGGACTGATCCACTCATCCTTAAATACACCTTTGTGTAGATTAAATGCAAACATACACTGTTCTTTCTTTGCTTGCATTTACAGCGTTAATTTGCTAGGCATCCAAAGTACTGCATCCAAAGAAGCAGCTCATCAACTCCAAAGCTCATAATCCATAGTCATATTGGCGTATTATGGATTGCTTCTTTCCCTACTGCCTCGACTTTCTTGCATTATTCCATTTTTTTTCCTCCTCAGTTCATTAATCAATACGCTCAACGTTCATTCGTCTTTTTTCCTTATGCTTAATTAATTGCTTGTATCCATTGCTTCTGGGGAAGTAGATCTCAGGTGTTGTTTTACTATCATTTGGCTCATATGAATTGCAACAAGGTATTCGTCTTTTCCTTGGGTCAAACCCTACCTTTAATGGGTGTGGAGGCTGCTTATAGGCCTTACTGTTGTCTCAAAGGTGTACTTGTTGATCTACTATGGTTATACTAAAGAGTTTCTCTGTCCATCTCATGTTTGCCTCTCTAAATATGTTTATTGGATTAGGGGATTTGAGGCTGAAACATACAAAGAATCATTGCAGGAATTGGATATGTCTAGTTTAATGAAAAGAAGGTGGCAAACCAGAGCCAAGGTGGCGCAGTGGTTAAATGCAGCACTGCAGGCTACTGCTAGATCAGCAGGTCAGCGGTTCAAATCTCACCGGCTCAGGGTTGACTCAGCCTTCCATCCTTCCGAGGTGGGTAAAATGAGGACCCAGATTGTTGGGGGCAATATGCTGACTCTCTGTAAACCGCTTAGAGAGGCCTGAAAGGCCTATGAAGCGGTATATAAGTCTACTGCTATTGCTATTGCTATTGCTATAGGGGAGGTGTGATAGCAGTCTTCTAATATTTGAGGTTGCCATGAAGGAGAAGGGAATGTCAACCTATTTTCCAAAGCACGAGAAGGCAAGGCAAGAAGCAATGGATAGCAACTAATCTATCTAGGAGCCGAGGTGGCGCAGTGGTTAGGGTGCAGTACTGCAGGCCACTTCAGCTGACTGTTATCTGCAGTTCAGCAGTTCTAATCTCACCGGCTCAAGGTTGACTCAGCCTTCCATCCTTCCGAGGTGGGTGAAATGAGGACCCAGACTGTGGGGGCAATATGCTGACTCTGTAAACCGCTTAGAGAGGGCTGAAAGCCCTATGAAGCGGTATATAAATCTAACTGCTATTGCTATTGCTAATCAAGGAGAGATCCAATTTAGAACTAAAGGAAATTTCCTGACGGTGAGAACAATTGATCAATGGAACAACTTTCTTCTAGAAGTTGTGGGAGTTCTACACTGGATGTTTGTTTTTTTAAGAAGAAATTGGACAACAATTTCTTTGGAATGGTATAGGTTTTCCTGCTTCAGCAAGGGTTGGACTGGATTATCTCCAACGTCCCTTCCAACTGTTATTCTATTCTATTCTATTGTATTTTTCTATATCACATCCTATCCTATCTTATCATATTCTATTCTATTCAAGAGGAGTTGGACTTGGACTGCTTGTGGGAACATCATGAGTCTAGGATGATTACTCTCTTGATTCTATCCCCAGGCTCTACCACACCTTCTCCTAGAAGAGACAAAGGCTCCAATCCTGCCTTTTTTCCATCAATGAATCCAAGGCAATAGATATGAAATTCATTACAAGTTCTCCTCCCCTTGTCGTAGAGTCATCCAAATCTACTTAGCTTTTCTAAAGACTTCAAGATAATTTATTATTAACATGGTGTGGGAGGAATAATAACAAAACTAACCAGCCCACTCACAATCCTTCCCCCCCAATAAAAACAAACAAAAACTAGAAAAGCAGTGGTTTTACTCCATCCTTCTCTTCTGAGGACATTGTTCTCTCCTGAAGCTGTCACCCAATATTCACATGTCAAATTCCTGCTTCCTTTGAAAAAGTGGCTGAGGCATCATTTTAGCTATATGATCTTCAGTTCAAAGTGTTGTTGTTTCCCAAACAACACATCCTTCTAACTGCTCTTTCCATGAGATCTGGGAGATCTCATCTAGAGATCACCAGAAGCGGAGAAAAATCTTCTAATGCCCAATTTTGTAAAATATGTAGACCAGAGGTTGGTTTTGTTTTTATTATTTCAATCAATTTAAATGCCACCTGACTTAAGACAATCCTGGAAGGTTTAGATTTTTAAAAATAAGCGTCTTGCAAGGAAACGAAAAGGTTATGGGCATAATTGTTCCACCTTGCCTTTTGAGTGCCTTATTTCATCAGCGGTATTTAAGGAGAATATAATTTCATGAGGAGGAGGAGGAGGGGGAGGAGGAGGAGGAGGAGGAGGAGGAGGAAGAATGGAATCAGGGAGAGAGGAGGAGGAGAGGGAGAAGGAGAAGAAAGGGAGATGGAGTCAGGGAGAGAGGAGAAAGAGGAGGAGAAAGAGGGGAAGAAGGAGAAGAAGAAGAGGAGGGGGGAAGAGGAGGAGAACTGTGGAATCCTTGGTGTTCTCTTGGTTGTTTTCTTGCAAATGCTTTATTATCCAAACTAGGTAACATCATCACTACCAAGGACCCCCTCAGATCGGATGGGTTTTGAACAGAGGTGGGTTCCTACCAGTTCGCACCAGTTCGGTAGAACCGGTTCGTCAAATCTACCGAACCGGTTAGAAGAGGTTCTACCAGTGGACCCGGAAAGCAGGCCACACCTACAGAAGAGGTCCCAAAAAATTTTGAAATCCACCACTGACACACACACACACACACACACACAGAGAGAGACTCACACAGAGAGAGAAAGAGAAAGAAAGGAAGAAAGAAAGAAATAAAAAAAGAAAAAAGAAAGAAAAAGTGAGAGAGAGATGAAAGAAAAAAAGGAAAAAGAGACAGACAGACAAAAGGAAGGAAAGGGAGAGAGAGAGAGAAAACACAGCCACTCCCACCAGGTCACATGGCCAGCAAGCCACTCCCACAAAGGAGGCCACACCCACAGAGTAGGTTCAAAAAGTTTTTGAAACCCACCACTGGTTTTGAACCTCATCGCTTCCTGCCACAAATAATTGAAATTCAGGTTCCAAAATTTTCAGCCAGTGCAATCACTGAGCAAAATCCAGGAAAGTGAAGAGGGCACACCAAGACGTGGGGAAAAGTGACCCAACATGATTCCTGGGATCCTAAAACACGATAACTCTTCACTTGGAAAATCTTCCCCAAATTCTAATTTCCCAAGATGCTTCAGGAGGAGGATGCCATGACAGTTACCTCCAGAAAGCCAATCGAGCTACACCAAGGAGCCCATCAACCTGCCGTCAACGCAAACTGCCCGCCATCGGGGTTCCTTAAGAGCGATTGCACTATTTATATTCCATTTGTCTCCGCAAAACTCACTCCAGTGACCTTAAATCATGTGAATAACCCCACAGGCATCTAACTCTGTTATCTTTACAGGAAACTTTAATTGACATTGAAACAAAATGTGTTTATTCCAGAGCTTGGCAGATCAATACAAATTTGCAAGCTGGTAAGTGTTTTCCTTCCATTTCCTCTTGAAAGCGAGGCAGCCAAACTTCGACTTGACCTGGCCGGTTTTTTATTTATTTATTTTTTGCTTTTGCAATGTGAATCTCATTGCCCCAAATGTTTTGAGACCAGCCAGGAAAATAATCTCTATAATTAAAGTTAAAAGCAAGCTAAGTGGCTACTTCGGGTCAGGAGGGCAAGTGGGTGAAACCTTGGCTCCGGTTTGCTGCTCGCCTTCAACTCCCATCCAAGGCAGATGCTTCATTTTGTCTAATGGCGGAATTGGCCATAATCGTCCAGGAAAACCATCTCTGTAATTAAACTAACAATCTCAAGACCCCAGGGGAATCGAAAGATTAAACGTTAATTCCTTGTTTTTTGATTAAGACTCTCGCCACGCTCCCGCAGAGACTCAAAGGCTCAGCACCCTTTTTACGAGCTCCCAAAATTGGTGGTTCCAAAAAAGCCAACTCAAGTTTCCTTCCCCCCCCCTTTTTTTTGTAACATGGAGTAAATTAAGATCCACTAAGGAGTTTTTTGAACCCGCGTTCAAATGGGGAATCGAGTTATGGCGCTATGGTTAGCGCAGTGGTTATTAAAGTGTAGAACATTTCATGCCCGTATAAGCCATACCAGCCACCTATGGACACATCATGGACATCCCGCAAGTCTATTTGCCTTTTGAAAAACCACCTTTGGGGCAACCAATCAGAGTAGCTCTGGAAGGGACCTTGGAGGTCTTCTAGTCCAACCCCCTGCTCAAACAGGAGACTTTATATCACTTCTACATGGGGCTGCCCTTGAAGAGTGTTCGGAGATTACAGTTGGTCCAGAATGTAGCCGCACGAGCGATATCGGGTGTACCTCTGTACATCCATGTTACACCTATCTTCCGCGAGCTGCACTGGCTCCCTATTGGTCTCTGGATGAGCTACAAAGTGCTGGTGATTATCTTTAAAGCCCTACATGGCATTGGACCTGGATATCTGAGAGACCGTCTCCTGCTACATACCTCCCAACATCCGATAAGAACCCACAGGCTAGGCCTCCTCCAGGTGCCGTCGACCGGACAATGCCTTCCTTCCTTCCTTCCTTCCTTCCTTCCTTCCTTCCTTCCTTCCTTCCTTCCTTCCTTCTGTGGTAGCACAGTGATTAGAATGCAGTGTTGCAGGCTAAATCCATCCACTGCCAGGAGTTTGATTTGACCAGCTCAAGGCTGACTCAGCCTTTCATCCTTCCGAGGTGGGTAAAACAAGGACCCAGACTGCTTGGGGCAATAAGCTGACTCTGTTAACCTGCTTAGAGAAGGCTGTAAAGCACTGTGAAGAGGTATATAAGTCTAAGTGCTATTGCTATTGCTATTGCTATTGCTATTGCTAAAACCTTCCTTGAAATTTCTCCTCCCCTGAAAAAGGAGGATTATATTATGTTCTCCTACTCTCAAGGGGCTTGAGAACTTCCTTGAAATTTCTGTTGGCGAAGTTTGGAACTTCCTTGATGATGGAAGGCAGCAGAGGGCACTCCAGCTAGCGTTTTCCACCAATTAAAGGAAAAGCCAACCCTTCATTTCTTCCCCTGGGGATTTAAGCTGAAATTCAGGGGATCCTGAGTAGGTGCAGGCCTCTCGGAAGTTAACCGTAAGGATCTCTCGGCCACTTCATAATTGAAAAAAGTCCACGAAGAACACACTTCTCCCCTTTGAACAAAATAGTGGAAGCAAATTCTCTTTCATCAGATCGAAAGAAAAGTAGGAGGGGGAATAAAATAGAGGAGGGTGGGTGGTTTTTTCTTTTTTCCTGGATGATACTAATTCTGACCCCATTAAAAGAAAAAGAAAATCAGATCCGATTCTACAGAACATTTGGCTAAATAATTCTGTTTGACATGAGGTTTCATTGGGTGTTAATTACACAGTGAGAGCCTCAGGCTTTGATGTGGCTTGGAAAGCAAACAAGGGACCACTTATCTTTCACCTGTCATCACTTATTTCGTGCAGCTACTGGCCAGTAGCCCAATGGGTTTCCTTTTGTTTAAAACACACACACACACAGACACACACACACACACACACACACAATGGGAATTAAATAATACAGCTGTTGTAACACAAATGTTGCCCCTTCTTGTACGGTCTCTTGTATGGCAGTCGTTAAGTTTGAAATAACAAATCTGGGGAAACTGGCCACGTAATATTTTCCTGGCAATATGTGATACCTATTGTGGCTGCACTTCTTAAATTACCATGGATGGTTTCTCCATTAAAAAAAAAAACCCACTGGAGGTTATCCGAAGAAATCCTGTTTTTACTGAGCTGCCCTGAAATTTGCTGTCAAATCTGAGCATCCAGAGAACAGGCCCGTAATTGATTCATATTGGATGTATATTTACTATTGAAAGTAAAATATAATGCAAGTGTTGTAGCATTAGTAATATCCTCCTCTACTCCACCTCTTATTGGTATCATTATTATGATTATTATTACTCGGTTGCTTTGCTTGTACATTGAGAGTTCTGCATTTTGGTGTCTGATCACGCTTGGCCGAATTCTTATTTCTATTCTATTCTATTCCATTCCATTCCACTCCACTCCACTCTACTCTACTCCATACTTCTATTCTATTCTATTTTATTCTACTCTACTCTACTCTACTCTATACTCTACTCTATTCCATATTTCTATTCCATTCCACTCCACTCCATTCTACTCTACTCTACTCCATACTTCTATTCTATTCTATTCTACTCTAGTCTACTCTACTCTACTCTACTCTACTCTACTTTATTCCATATTTCTATTCTATTCCATTCCATTCCACTCCACTCCACTCTACTCCATACTTCTATTCTATTCTATTCTATTCTATTCTATTCTATTCTATTACATTACATTACATTACATTACATTACATTACATTACATTACATTACATTACACTCCACTCCACTCCACACTACTCTATTTCTATATTTCTAACTCTATTCTACTCTGCTCTGCTCCGCTCCACTCTATTCTACTCTAGATCTATTGCTGCTATTTCTAGTTATATTATACTAGTACATTTGTTGAAAAGGGTCTGTATAAACCAGGGCACATTTTATACAGCTCTACACAATCCCTTGTCCACTTTTTTCAGCAAGAACCAACTTGGTGTTGTGATAAAGGCATTTGACTAGGCTAAAAATTGTCACAATTGGGGATTTTAGTCCTTTGTTGGGCATAAAATCCAGCTGGGTGAATTTGAACCAGTAGTTTATTATTTTTAAGGGAGGCTAACCCCACGCTCACATATCAGGTGGCAAAATAGCTTCACCAGGTCACACAAATGTTTTAACTGGAAATGTTGTTTTATTATTCCCTTGTTTCCCCCCCCCCCTCCAAAAAAAAACCTTGTATTAAACTATATCTCATGTTTACTGGTAAATGCTGGTCAAGGGCCGTAATCCTTTTTGAATCCTCAAAAAGTTAAATCCCTTAAAGAATATGTTACCTTTTAAAATAGTTTAGGGGCGAGTTTTTTGTTCTGAGCCTGGAAACGGATGCAGGCGAAAGAGTTAAGAGCGTGTGGTTCATGACTCATTAAAAAACCTGCATTTCAAAAGGAAAGCTCAGATCCTTCCCTAACTTGAGATTATTATTATTTTTTTTTGTCCCTGGTGCCATCTTATTATAGCTATTATAAACAAACACAACCGCTAATGAAAGGCTTGAACACTTTATATGAGACTGAAATACATTTAAGACTCGACCGAGGAAACATGAGTTCTCTGGCTCAGAAGAACATCGTGCCCATCCAAATTGCTCATGTAAATAAACACAGGACTGGAGCCAAGAGCATTAGCAGTTTGGTTGCTTCCCCCTCACATCTGTCTTCATCCTTTGGCATCAAACCCCGGTGGAAATGTTTGACAGTCCTCCAGCGTTTTCCATACAACTCAGAGCCGTGCCTCGCCGTTGATGGCACACGAAGTGACGCCAAGGGGAACATCGTTCCTGTCATTTGTGTGTTCTATGCAGCAGCAAAACAGCCAATGCAAGTTGTTGGTGTGTGTGTGTGTGTGTTCTGTGCCGCACAACAAACAACGCTAGACACGGTAGCATCTTCAGCACCTTGCTAGCTACACCTTGAAGGAACCTCCCTGGTTCCTTTTCTGGTTGGAAAATAGGTAACCTCAGAAGGTGCAGCTGCCAAAAAAGCCAACACAGTTCTAGGCTGCATCAACAGAGGGATAGAATCAAGATCACAGGAAGGGTTAATACCACTGTATAAGGCCTTGGTAAGGCCACACTTGGAATACTGCATCCAGTTTTGGTCGTCACAATGTAAAAAAGATGTGGAGACTCTAGAAAGAAGGCAGAGAAGAGCAACAAAGAGGATTAGGGGACTGGAGGCCAAAACATATGAAGAACAGTTGCAGGAACTGGTTGTGTCTAGTTTAACGAAAAGAAGGACCAGGGGAGACATGATAGCAGTGTTCCAATATCTCAGGGGCTGCCTGAGAAGAGGGAGTCAAGCTATTCTCCAAAGCACTTGATGGTAGGACAAGAAGCAATGGGTGGAAACTAATCAAGGAGGGAAGCAACCTAGAACTAAGGAGAAATTTCCTGGCAGTCAGAACAATTAATCAGCGGTACAACTTGCCTCCAGAAGTTGTGAATGCTCCAACACTGGAAATTATTGGATAACTATTTGTCTGAAGTAGTGTAGAGTTTCCTGCCTGAGCAGGGAGTTGGACTAGAAGACCTCCAAGGTCCCTTTCAACTCTGTTATTCTATTCTATTCTATTCCATTCCATTCCATCATGGACTGGTGTAGGATTTGAATTTGCCAACCGTGTGTCTGAAGTCCCTTTGAAGGAGTGGTTTGTTAGAGCCAGATTCCAACCGGGTGTGGGGGAGAGAAAATTATAATTACGGACCCTGATATTGCTATTAAAGTACGGGCTATGGAGAAAAGGAGACTCCAATGGAGACAGCAATCAAGGCAAGACTTTGATGTCATGTCCTCATGTAATAATGACTTCCAGAAAAGCAGTGAGCTTGGTCCTTTGATGGAATCCAAGAATTAAATGGTTCCTGGATTCTTCATGATTGATAGCGACTGCCCTGCTTTTGTAAAAATCTCAGGCTTATTAATTATGTTCAGATCTAATCAAGCCCTCAATAAAGTGATGAATAAAACAATAAGGTTCAAATAGTACAGGAAGCTATGGTTCGAAAGAGAAGGTTTCTCCTGCCACTAATGGTAGAAAAGTAAAATCTATCTCAACTTCCTACTCAAAAGGTAGTAATCAAGGAGTCATTAACACTCTAAAGGCCAATTAATTAGAGTTCCGTGATTTGCTTGAAACTAAGAGGAAGACTAGATAAGGAAATCTTATTTAATTTCCCCATCTGGAACCAAATGATCCAAGTTGTAACATTAATCATGCTGTGAATAATACAATGCGATGATGATCGTAAAGACTAGCCCAACAATTAATTGCAATCTTTTTTAGTTGTCCAAGATCCCCCCCAAGCTGTGCATCATCAATGGATTGATACTGCCCCCTCCCCTTGCTATCCAAGGGTCCAGATTAAAAAAACAGGGGAGTAGTGACTTATCGTAAATACTGAGAATCATAAATGGCCAGGAAATCTGAGCTCCTGATTGTTTCTTAACAGTGGCAGGACAAGAAAGCTTTCATGCTTGGTGAGAATTTATGAGAACAGAGTTACCAGCTCAGGCAAAAGGCCAGCCAAGAACAACACTAAGGAATAAATCTCTTTTCTTGGATGGTGGTTGGACCTCCATACCTGCTTGTCTCATTCATGTGTAGCCTTAGAGAGGTGATTGATTGTAAGAGAGTAAAGCTTTTTATCAGATTTTGAAGGATCTTTTAATCTTCCTACTCACCTTCAAAGGGGTCCCTCCCCAAGTATACAATCAAGGTCAAGGGAGGGTCTAATATCACTCTATAAAGCCTTAGAAAGACCACTGCATCCAGTTTTGGTCACCACACTATAAAAAAGATGTTTAGACTCTAGAAAGAGTGCAGAGAAGAGCAACCAGGATGATGAGGTGGCTGGAGGCTAAAACATACGATGAATGGTTGCAGGAACTGGGCATGGCTGGTCTAGTGAAGAGAAGGATCAGGGGAGACATGATAGCAGTTTTCCAATATTTGAGGGGCTGGCACAGAGAGAAAGGGGTCAAGCTATTTTCTAAGGCACCCGAAGGCCAGAGAAGGAATAATGGATAGAAACTGATCAAGAAGAGACTCAACCTAGAAATAAGGAGAAATTTTCTGGCAATCAGAGCAATTAACCAATGGAACAGAAGTTGCCTTCAGAAGTTGTGGGAGCTTCATCACTGGAGGCTTCCAAGAAGAGATTGGACTGCCATTTATCAGAAATAGTATAGGGTTTCCTGCTTGGGCAGGGGGTTGGACTAGATAACCTACAAGGTCCCTTCCAACTGTGTTATCCTGTTATTCTAGGTAAAGGTAAAGCTGAAGAGCCAGTGCTGTGCGAAGATGTCTCCGTTGTCATGTGGCCAGCATGACTAAACATCAGAGGTGCACAGAACGCTGTTACCTTCCCACCAAAGGTAGTTCCTATTTTTCTACTTGCATTTTTACGTGCTTTTGAACTGCTAGGTTGGCAGAAGTTGGGATAAGTAACGGGAGCTCACTCCGTTATGCAGCACTAGGGATTCAAACCGCCAAACTGCCGATGTTTCTGATAGACAACTCAGCGTCTTAGCTACTGAGCCACTATGTCTTTCTGAAAATGGAATAAAATGCAATCATTTAAGATCTAGATAAAATATGATACAATTATAATTTGGTGTCACCCCTATAATCTACCCCAATCAGTCCCACGTATGCCTATCTCAACCGAACCAATTTGCTTAAGTAATGTGCTGTGTTAAATGTTATTTTCACATTCTGGCCGCACATAAGAGTTGTTTTGATGTGCGGATCCCAATGCATCATTTGTTTGGTAGATAGAACAAGTTATCTGTCTCTCACCCTCTTATACATACGTTCCTCACGTGAAGTATTCTTCCCCGGGAAATTAGATTTAACCAACTTTTCTCCAGCATTCTGGAAGGAGGTTAACGCACACATGTTATGGAGAGCTTTCTTCTGATTAGATAAAGCCATTGGGATCTCGATGTAATTATGCATTACTTTATTTCTTGTTTAATTTTTGGTTGAGTTGTTCTTAATTCCCAACACATTTTATTGTGGCCATTTGGTCTGTACAACACCAAGAGTTGCATGATTGAAGCGGTATAAAATGTAATCAAATAATTGATTGCTATTGCAATTTCATAATTACTCTGGCCCTGGAGTGGGAATGCTGGTCTAGTCATCGAAGGAACAAACCAACAAAGTGTGTGTGAACTCATTCGAGCCCCTGGGCTAACATGGAAGGAACGTACTGTTGTGGTCTGCCAGCGGAACTGGAAGCAGATTCAAGCAGTGAGGAGGTTGGAGAGGAACATGGGCCAGTCCTGGAGTTTGGGGAAGGCTCTGATAAGGGCTCTGTGTCGGAGGCAGAGATGCAGCCAGGGCCATATGCCAGTTATCAGCTGCCTTCAGAGTCAGACATCAGTGATGCGAATGAACAGCTGGAGCCTGTTCCCAGTGTGCACATGTGCAGAGTTGCCAGACGAAAGGAACAGCTAAAGTACAGGGGTTGACTTGGGAATAAGGCCACAAGTGGACAATGAATGTTCCCTCCCAGAGGAAATAAAAGAGGAGCAAAAGCGGAGTGGAGTTTGCAGGAGACCATTAGTTCGCTTAATTAGTTTGTGACTCTCAGAGACTCCTTGCCAAGTTTTGCAGATATCGGCCTGTCAGCTCTCCAAGCCAGATAAGGTCTGTGACTATAAATCCTCCCTGGAAAGACTTTGTTGGATGTAAATGAGAAGAATTCATAGTAAGTTAATAAAAGGGGTTTTTGTCGGGACAAGGAGTTTGCTTCGTGCTCTTGGGAAGCCTAGGTCAGAACACTTATTGATGTAGGCACCATTCCTGGACCAGAGAAAATTGGTTGTGTGAGTGATGTCCCTTCGTATAACTTACATTTCTGGTGCTTTAATCAACTCAGGCACACTTTAGGAGCAGCCTGCAAAGAATGATTAGCAAAGATTAGGAGTATGTCTTTGTTTTTGGTCCCTCCTACACGGACGGTATTGATCACAGAGTCCTCACCTTCTGCGATGACCCAGGAAGCGCTTCATTGAAGTGTTTGTCTATTGTTCCCACTGCTTCTCTCCCTCCATCCTCTCTGCTTCCAACGGGTGATGCTCTGTGAGGTTGGATGGACTTTTTCATCTGCTCCATTGTACTGCCAGGGCGCATGAGAAGGATTCAAGCGATGACAGATCTGAAAAACCTAGAAACCTGCAGACAGGTTCTGTGTGTGCATTGATGCCTCTGGCAACTGGTTCCAAGGCAGGAGCTTACGTTGAGTGCCTGAGGTTTTAATAAGCCGCGTCGGTGTCTGAACAGCACATAAAGAGCATGGGAGATGACAGGCTGACCCAGCCGTTTTCATTAATTGGAATCAAAGAATTTCCCCCCCCCCTTTTTTTAAAAAAAAAAACATCTGGACGGGATGATCCCAGGAAAGCTGTGGGGTTTATTTATCTACCTTTCGGATGCAGTTGGGTTGTGTAGATAGAAGATGCAATCCTTATGCATACAGATAGCCCTCGATTTACAATAATAATTCATTTAGCAACTGTTTGAAATTACAACGGTGCTGGGGCAGGGGGAAAAATGACTTAAGACCGGTCCTCACACTTATGACCATGGCCGTATACCCACAGTTGTGTGATCAAGATTTGGGGGGCTTAGCAATTTGCAATAGGGCAACCAGAGTTGTTTTTGTGAAATGGCCACATTGAGAGCTTCTGCAGAAGAGCAAATTCCTTGTTTGTGTCTAATCACCCTCGGCCAAATGAAGCTGTTCTGTTCTGTTCTGTTTGATTTGGTTCGGTTTGATTCGGTTTGATTCAGTTTGGTTCAGTTTGGATTTATTATCATGGTCTCTACTCTACTCTACTCTACTGTTCTATTCTATTCTATTCTACTCTACTCTACTCTACTCTACTCTACCCTACCCTACCCTACCCTACCCTACCCTACCCTACCCTACTCTACCCTACCCTACCCTACCCTACTCTACCCTACCCTACCCTACCCTACTCTATTCTATTCTATTCAGAATTTTATTCTATTCTATTCTACTGTACTGTACTCTACTCTACCCCATTCTATTCTATTCTAATCTATTCTAATCTATTCTACACTTCTTCTCTTGTCTTCTCTTGTCTTCTCCTTTGCCTGTGATCCGTAGGCCCCCTTCAATTCAGTCCCAAGAGAAGACATGCAGAAATTCCTCCCATTGGCCTTTTTCAGTACAGATCGCATTTTCACTGCTAAGGAGAGTCCTGATTCTGCAAAATTCCTGGAGAGCCTCCCCTGATCTCTCAGAAATTTCAGAGAAATTTTTTAAAGAAGCTCTAAAACGGGCGTTTGAACTTGGGCTTGGTTTACAGCCCAAGGACAGTGATGAAAGCATATTTGGGAGGCCAGACAGATGGACATCATTTTATTTTGGTCAATGATGATTAAAATACAATCCATAACATGAACCACACCAAACTATCCCCTTAGGACAGTGTTTCTCAACCTTGGCCACTTGAAGATGTCTGGACTTCAACTCCCAGAATTCCCCAGCCAGCATTCGCTGGCTGGGGAATTCTGGGAGTTGAAGTCCAGACATCTTCAAGTAGCCAAGGTTGAGAAACACTGCCTTAGGATCTGGGAGGGTCTCAAAGAAAGGAACCTCTGGATGGCTTGTCTCTCCACAATCCTCATGCACAATGAAGTTCTTTTTGCATAAAATAACAACAGGCCAGGATCCAAGGAATTGGGCACTAGTTCTGTCTTCCCAAGAGAAGGTTTATGTTTTGGGGGACAATAGTTTCCTTAATCAGAGACCAGACCATGAGGAAATTCAAGAGGAGCGATTAAAGGACGTGTGCATTATGCAGATATGAAAAATGCCTTGCTCAAAGACATAAATGAATATTTTAGTGGGAGTAGAAACAAGCTTAAAATTGTTCTTTAGATCCTGGCCCATTTCCCTGGGACTGCACATTAGGCACCCTAGACTGAATTTAAAATACTGAATATTCATCTAGGAACTGACACCACAATTTGCAGCTGGGGGTGGAAAGAGACAAATGGGGATGGGTTTGGGGTTTTTATTTTGCAATGCTCTGAAAGTGCTTCTTTCTTGGGTTTTTGAAAGGTTCTTAGCCTCAGGTTCATATTGCTCAGTGAATGATTTTTTTATATATATTGCATGTGTATATATATAGCTGATTGTCATATTTACACAACTAATGTTCTTTCACAGTTTTAAGGTTGGTTGTAAAAAGGAGAGGGAAAATGCCAACCCGAGGCAATATTCCTTTGAATATCACATATTCAAATGTCTCTACAGTTAAAGTAAAGATTATATTGTATTTAGCCAGGTAGAGAAACATTTGGGGAAGGAAGCTAGTGATCCGTGTCTAGTTGTACTACATGGTTTGTGAATGAAATATGGTGAGAACCAGTTTGGTCTAGTGGTTAAGGCATCAGGTTAGAAACTGGGAGACAGTGAGTTCTAGTTCTTCCCTAATAAGCCTGAAAGCCAGCTGGGTGACTTTGGGTCATCACTAGGAGAGTGCGAGTTCTAGTCCTGCCTTAGGCATGAAAATCAACTAGGTGACTTTGGACCAACCACCAAGAGTTGGTGAGTTCTAGTCCTATCTTAGGCAAGAAAGATGGCTGGGTGACTTTGGACAAACCACCAGGAGATGGTGAGTTCTAGTTCTGCCTTAGGCAGGAAGGCCAATTGGTCAGTTTTGGCTCAATCACCCATGATGGGGAGTTCTAGTCCCACTTTAGACAAGAAAGATGGGCTGGGTGACCTTTGGCCAGTCACTCTCTCTCTCAGCCCTAGGAAGGAAGCAATAAGAAAGCACAAAAATATGTCTTTCTAAATGTATTTTCCACATTTGTTTCACATAGGTCTTCACAAAATGCACATTTTACAATGATATATGCTTTAAGTATGGAAGCTCTTCAATAAACACCAGTGGTGGGATTCAGCCAGTTCGCACTTATTCGGGAGAACCGGCTGGTAACTTTCTAAGTAGTTCAGAGAACCGTTTTTGGAAGAAATCTCCTTTTGTTTTTCCCCACTTTCCAGGGCTAATCCTGTAAGGAAGGCAGGAAGGAAACATTCTGGTGTTGTTTCTAGCCTCATCTTTATTGATCTGCTTACAGAAACAGCCTCTCCGGTTGACCCTTATTACATTGGTACAGCTAAGGCGAAGCGTCCATCGACCTGAGTGACGTTGAGTTGGCCATGCCCACATGGTCACATGAACACCAAGCCCCACCTACCCAGATGGTCATTAGGGCAGAGAACTGGTTGTTAAATTATTTGAATCCCACCACTGATACACACACACACACACAAACACACACACACAAAACCACACCCATATATTAATCTGGTAAATGCAAAGTCAGTTTACATCTACATACGTGAATACTGAATTCCTCAAAGCATCTCTGCAGGAACCTTTATGGCAATTAGGAGCTCTCTGGCAGGGACCGAGAAGCTGAGATGGAATTAATTCCCAGAAAATCCTACTTTTGACAAATCCCACGCAGGGGGTTGCCCAGAGCTCTGAAAGGACGGCATCCGCATAACAGATCAGATGAAGTGTCCCCACAAAGCTTTTGGAAACCAACTAGGACAGGTGACCTGCCCGGTTCACCAACAAAAGGGTGACCGACAAAAGCGCGACCGACTAAACCACGGTGACAAAACCGCGAGTTCTGAACCGCGTCGACAAATGAGCGCTGAATCGCGCCGACAACAGCGTGCCGACAGAAGGGCGCTGTAAACCTAAACCTAACCCTAACCCTAAACCTAACGCTAACCCTAACGCTAACACTAACCCTAACCCTAAACATAACCCTAACCCTAATCCTAAACGTAACCCTAACCCTAAACCTAACCCTAACCCTAACCCTAACCCTAACCCTAACCCTAACCCTAACCCTAAACCTAACCCTTACCTTAACTTAAATCTCCCTTCTGTCGACGCGCTGTTGTAAATCGCCCTTCTGTCAACGCGCTGTTCTCGACGCACTGTTGTCGGCACGTTGATGACGTCACGGTTTTAGCGACGCGGCTTTGTGGGCACGCTTTTGTCGTGCACGCTTTTGTTGGGTCACAGACCTGCCCTGACTCCATCATGCCTGTCTGTCGCTCGCCCATCTCCTTCGCTTCTTCCTTGTGCCACACAAGGTTGACAACATGACAGTCGCAGCCTGTGTGAAGCTGAGATGTCCCGTGTTGGGCCCGACACTAGCTTTGATGGCACGTTGCCCCCAGGCATTTTGGGGCACTGGCTTCGTAAACTGGAATGAAAGCATTCCGCATCCCCGCCCTGACTCCAAAACTGCATTCGTGGGCTGATACTATTAAATTTTACAATCACCATTGGGAAATGAATCAAAGCTTCTAATAAGCCAATGAACACGGCCTTGTCAGCTTAATTCTTCTGGCTGTGTTTCCTTTATCACTTCATCGTTCCCCTCGCCCCTTGTTGTTTCTACTAATTTGGCTTTGTCTCACTCAAAGATTAAAATGGGCTACTTGTCTTCGTTTGGAAGAAAATAATGTAGAGGGGCGATCTGCATTTCTCTTTGCTCAGCTGTTATTCAGTTATTTACCCATCCATTCATTTATTTTTACACTTCCTTTCCCCTCTCCCTCCCTCCTTCCCTGTGTTCCTCCTTCTCTCCCTCTGTTCCTTCCTTCCTTCCTTCCTTCCTCCATCCATCCATCCATCCCTTAACCTGGACATTTCTCTTTGCATGTAGCATTATTGAAGAATATTGCAAGCTTAAAATGGGCAGATTTCACCACGTGTCTTCCAATTGAGGATATATGCTTGGAATAAATCCATGTAAAACATTGGAAGCAAATAATTTTCTCTGCCATTCCTCCGCATGTTTAGAGTCTGTTCCAGATCAGGCTTATCATGTCAGCTGGCAAAAGAAAATGTCAGGAAAAAAACTACAGAACCGAATTAAATTATCACCAAGTTTGCAAAACCGGTCATATCCTTTCAATAAACTATTAGCAGAGAGGATCTGTGACCATCCTGTGCTACTCTTAATATTCCTGTCCATTTGCTACAAAAAATCACTTTTTTTAAAAAAAAAAAGTCTTTCAAGTGAAAGAAAACAAGAGATGACCGTTAGCTGGAGGTCTTTGACGAAGTTTGAAGGTCCAGAAATGTGAAAAATTAATAAACATAAATAAATAAATTTAAAGTCACTCAAGGCATTTTGTCTCTCCAGACCTTTTGCTTCATTCAAGAACTAAAGCATTCCAGCATGAAAATAGCCCTCAGATGAAATTTATTTGGATTTCTTTATTTCTCTAGGAAAGAATATTAATCTCTTTCCCGTTTTTCCCTTCCATTGGGAAGTCTCAGATGTTACACTCCGCTGAACTTTCTTTAGAACTTTGAAAGCAAATTAAAGTGGGGAAATGGATTATAGACTTTATTTTAAGGGATTGATTTTACTTTCTCTCTGTTCTCATATCAAAGATAAAAGCAGAAGCGATGAAATCATGTTCAGGTAATGAGATTTCATATGAAAAAGAATAAATTAAGGGTGGGAAGCCATCAGTGGGATGAATAGGAGGAGTCACTGCTGGCTTACTAAATTGGGAAATGCAGGGACCTCCTAGGATGAATCTCCTAAAAAATCAGGAGTTATTACACATTAAATCCAAACCTCGGAGGAAAGAGAAGGAGAACAATTAGTTAACTTCCTGGTTGCCACCAGTTATTGGAACAGTACGATTTTTGAGAGATGTTGATTTAAAAAAGGAAACTAAAACGGAGCATTCCAAAAACCGAGTCTTTTTAAAAAATAAAAATAAACAATCCGAAATACTCAGGATTAATTGACTACCTGACTAAATCAATGAAAGGAATTACCCATTGCTAAAAATAAATAGGAAAAGCCACATCCAACTTATCTTATTACAGAGCCGAGGTGGCGCAGTGGTTAGAGTGCAGTACTGCAGGCTACTTTAGCTGACTGCAGTTCTGCAGTTCGGCGGTTCAAATCTCACCGGCTCAGGGTTGACTCAGCTTTCCATCCTTCCGAGGTGGGTAAAATGAGGACCCGGATTGTTGTTGGGGGCGATATGCTGACTCTGTAAACCGCTTAGAGCGGGCTGAAAGCCCTATGAAGCAGTATATAAGTCTAACTGCTATTGCTATTGCTAATCTCACCGGCTCAAGGTTGACTCAGCCTTCCATCCTTCCGAGGTGGGTGAAATGGGGACCCAGAATGTGGGGGCGATATGCTGACTCTGTAAACCGCTTAGAGAGGGCTGAAAGCCCTATGAAGCGGTATATAAGTCTAACTGCTATTGCTAACTGCTATTGTTTTCCAAATAGCAAAGAGCTTCCCCTTGGGAATATGTCACCCGCAGGGCCAAATCACCAACAAACAACAACAATCCTTGTTCACAAAGCATGCTTAATTCTTTTACTCAATTAACCCAGTTTCTGGCTTCATAGGAAGCAGCCAACTGTGGGGGTTTTTGGGGGGGGAAAAGGAAACCAAGCCAAATTGGCCTGGATTCATGCAAGCTGGGAAGCCACCAGAAGAAAATCAAGGGTCGAAAGGAGGCCAGGACAAGCAAGCATCGAAGCTACCACAAAGATAAACCATAGACCAGATAGAGCAGTCAAACTCGATTTCATTGAGGGCCGCATCAGGGTTATGTTTGAGCTGGGAGGGAGGGGCATGGCCAGGGTGGGTGTGGCCAGCTCGATGTCATTCATGTCATAGGTGCAGGAGTGGCCCCAGCCCTCGGCCAGCAAAAACGGGGTCCGTTTTCAGCTGCGACAGCCTCCTGCAATCCTCAGCCAGCAAAAACGGAGCTCAGGAAGACGACATGCAGTAATCCTCCATTTTCACTGGCAGAGGCACCATGGGCCAATCCTTCACTGTTTCCAGGGTGGTCCCGTGGGCCAGGTCTAAGCACGGGCCGAATTCGGCCCCTGGGCCTTGAGCTAAAACATATAAAGAACGGTTGCAGGAACTGGGCATGTCTAGTCTGATGATGAAAAGAACTGGGGTAACATGATAGCCGTGTTCCAATATCTCAGGGGTTGCCACAAAGAAGAGGGAGTCAAGCTGTTCTCCAAAGCACCTGAAGGCAGGAGAAGAAGCAATGGGTGGAAATTAAATAAGGAGAGAAGCAACTTAGAACTAAGGAGACATTTCCTGACAGTTAGAACAATTAAATCAATGGAACCTCCAGAAGTTGTAAATGCTTCAACACTGGAGGTTTGTAAGAAGATGTTGAATAACCATTTGTCTGAAGCAATGTAGGGTTTACTGCTTAAGCAGAGGGTTGGACTAGAAGACCTCCATGGTCCTTTCCAACTCTATTATTCTATTCTATTCTAGTCTAGTCTGTTCTTTGCTGATTCTATTCTATTCTATTCTTATTTCTATTCTATGCTTTATCCTATCCTATTCTAATCCCTATTCTATCCAATCCTAATAATGTATTCCAATCTAATATTCTATTCTATTCTATTCTATTCTAAATAGTTTGACACCCCTGAGATAGAACTTCCTGCATGAACTCAACCAAAGTGTTATCAAAGGAGACACGCAGGGAGGGATACGGATGGTGGCCCAAACAGTATTTCTTCAGCATTTTTAGGTGGAACAACTTCCTGATGTGTGACCTTCCCTCCCCAATATTCCCGAGACAGCAGGGCATTTACTTATAATCCTGGAAGTTGATGTTTCCGTATTTCTATAACTTTGGGAAAGACTGGGATGGGTGAGCCCTTTTGGCAATAGCGCTCGATTGAACTCGTAACAGTTTGCACTTCTGTGTCTAATGCACTAACAACCACACAGAAACACCCGCAAATGTCTGTCTTTAGAAAAGACTTCTGGTTTTGCTTTTGGCTTTCTTACATTCTCTTTGGCTTGTCTTTAAAAATGGCAGGAGGCAGTAATTTAAAGAAAAGGAAAGAGGGGTTTATTTATTTTTTTAAAGGCATTTTTCTTTGATGGATGCTGTCGTCATTTGAATGGTGTGACATTTTTCTTTAATGGCATATCTCCCCCCTCTCTGCTATCTGTCTGTATGTATGTATGTATGTATGTATGTATGTCTATCTATCTATCTATCTATCTATCTATCTATCTATCTATCTATCTATCTATCTATTTATCTATCTATCTACCTACTTACTTATCTACCTACTCATCATCTATCTATCTATCTATCTATCTATCTATCTCTATCTATCTATCTATCTATCTATCTATCTCTCTCTATCTATCTATCTATCTATCTATCTATCTATCTATCTATCTATCTATCTATCTATCTACTTACCTACCTACTACCTACCCATCATCTCTCTCTCTCTCTCTCTCTCTCTCTCTCTCTCTCTCTCTCTCTATCTATCTATCATCATTTATTATATATATATTTATGTCTGTCTGTCTGTCTATCTATCTATCATCATTTATTATATATATGTGTGTGTGTGTGTCTGTCTGTCTGTCTGTCTGTCTGTCTGTCTGTCTATCTATCTATCTATCTATCTATCTATCTATCTATCTATCTATCTATCTATCTATCTACCTACCTACCTACCTACCTACCTACCTACCTACCTACCTACCTACCTACCTATATATCTTGTGTGTTTGTGTATGCGCACATCAGCTATATTTCTGAAGCCCAGGACCGGAGTTGTAAGTTCCCTCAACACTGCTATGTACATCAGCTGGTGCTATTTGATCATTAATTTATCACAGTTCTAGCAGTTTGTTTGACAGGTGATCGCGCTTTCATCTAATGGCTACACAGCAAGCACATGGGATGCTAAGGCGGGGATGCCATGGCTTAGGTTTAGTATTCAGCCAACTACTGCCACTTTTGTGGGTCCCAGTTGAATTCCTGAAATCACAGTAATGGGGTGGAACTTTTCAAAAAGGCAAGTGCCAATTTAGCTTGACTCCTTCCTTCCTTCCTTCCTTCCTTCCTTCCTTTCTTTCTTTCTTTCTTTCTTTCTTTCTTTCTTTCTCTTTCATCCTTCCCTCCCTTCTTATCTTCCTTCCTTATCTTCCTCCTTTCTTTCTTTCTTTCTTTCTTTCTCTTTCATCCCTCCCTCCCTTCTTATCTTCCTTCCTTATCTTCCTCCTTTCTTTCTTTCTTTCTTTCTTTCTTTCTGTCTGTCTGTCTGTCTGTCTTTCTGTCTCCCTTCCTTCCTCTCTCCTTCCTACCTTTCCTCCCTACCTCCCTTCTTATTTTCCTCCCCACACTCACTCCTTTATCTTTTCTTTCTTTTTCTTTCTTTTTCTTTCTTTTTCTTTCTTTTTCTTTCTTTTTCTTTCTTTTTCTTTCTTTTTCTTTCTTTTTCTTTTTCTTTCTTTCTTCCATTTTCCTTTCATCTTCTTCCTTTCTCCTTCCTCCCTCCTGCCCTTCCCTCTCTCTATGTTCCTCTCTGTCTTCCCGCTTCCTCCCTCCCTCCCACCCACCCACACTCCCTCCCTCCCTCCCTCCCTCCCTTCCTTCCTTTTTGATTTCCCAATCAACTCACTCAATCAATAAAAATAAATAAATTAGCCATATCATCCTGGTACAGCCTGCAGACATGCTACGGAATTGAGGAAGTATTTTCCCCCTTCCCCAAAACTATTCCACTAATGATAAGTAATCAGAATTATCTAGAGGACTTCCATTCTCAGAGGCTTTATGCCTTTCTTTTTCTTTTTTTAATTATTTTATTTTACCAATTTCATATATACATTCACAATTATATAATCTCATAACTGTTATTAATAATATGTATTTATAACAATTTTTCCCTACTATTGACAATATACTTGAAGATTGCTTTTTTTATCATCCCATAGATCCATCTTATCTTACAATGGTCCTACTTCTTCCCTCCCTCCCTCTTTCCTTCCCTCGTTTCTTCTCTCCTACTCCCCTTCCTTCCCTCCCTCCTTCCCCTTCCCTCCTTCTCTTCTTCCCTCCTTCCTTCCCTCCTTCCTTTCTTTTCTCCTTCTCTCCTTCCTTTATGCCTTTCTTAAATTAGAAAAAGCAAAAAGAATTAAGTAGTAATGATGGATTCGGACCTGGGCACATTCAACTGCTATTCAGGCATATGATGATGATGAGGAGGAGGAGGAGGAGGAGGAGGAAGAGGAGGAGGAAGAAGAGGAAGAGGAGGAAGAGGAGGAAGAGGTGGAGGAGGATTCCACACCACTGGTTCACATCATTGTCTGCCATCCTGCAAGTCGTTTCTTTACTGAGAAAGAGGCAATAGGGAGAAGATGGTCTAATTTTCCAAGGAATGACAGTGAACAGAAGCACTTTTGGCATCCATGTTCAAAGATGCTCCTCTAGTACAATGCCAAAAAGCTCTTTTGCACATCAGGGAACTTGATGTTGCCACTAACCATCTGTCTGCCTGCATTTCTGGAGTAGTAACTAAATAGAGCCATACGTACTGATTGCAGTTATCCAAGGGAGCCTTGAAAATCTACTGTCAAGAGCTAATCCTGGCAGAATCAGACTTGGCAGCCTTTCTGAGAAGTTAATTCTACCTGAAATTCTCAATGCACTCTCTATCCAGACAGCAATTCTTGATGTTTCCATCTTCCACACTTAAGTCAGGTCCTAAATCAATCAATCAATCTTTATTACGGTCAATGATAAGTACCAGATCCTAATCAATATCAGGGTCTTCTCAGCTATGGTGCCTTGCTTGGAAAATGCCCTTTCCAACAAGTTTTGCCAACCCTTATTCCAACTTTTGTACTAGATAGAGATTTTAAATGTTTATCTAGGACTCTCTGTGTGTGTATGTGTTGATGTTCTTTTGGATTCTGCAGGCTACCCTGCAAATCACACTGATGATGTGATCCCACTGGTGATGTGGGTGTAGGTTAGGGGAGGTTAGAAAACCTATGATCCTCTAAATCAGGGGTCTCCTAACTTAACAACTTTAAGATTTGTGGACCTTAACTTCCAGAATTCGTCAGCCAGCCATGGAATTTCAGGAGTTGAGGTCCACAAGTCTTAAAGTTGCCAAGTTAGGAGATTCCTGATCTAGAGGATCATAGGTTTGCTAACCCCCATAACCTACACCCTGACCATATCATGAATGTGATTTGAAGGATAGCCTGCAGAATCCAGAAGAACCTCAACACATACACACAGTGACACAAACACAGGCACATACAGAATCCTAGATAAAATCACAAATCTCCATCTAGTACAAAAATTGGAATAAGGGTTGGCAAAAATGGTTGGAAAGGTCATTTTGCAAACAAGGCACCACAGCTGAGAAGACCCTGACCACCACCTCTAGATCGATGTTTCTCAAATTTGGCGACCTTAAGATGTGTAGACTTCAATTCCCAGAATTCTCCAGCCAGAATTTAAGACCTTATAATAATTCAATGGCAGGAGTTGTTGTTGTTCATTGCAAAGTCGTGTCCAACCCATCGTGACCCCATGAACAATGTTCTTCCAGGCCTTCCTGTCTTCTACCATCCTCTGGAGTCCATTTAAACTCAGGCCTCCTGCTTTGGTGACTCCATCCAGCCACCTTGTTCTCTGTCATCCCCTTCTTCTTTTGCCTTCCATCATTCCCAGCATTAGGCTCTTCACCAGGGAGTCCTTCTTCCTTCTCATTAGGTGGCCAAAGTCTTTGAGTTTCCTCTTCAGGATCTGGCCTTCTAAAGAGCAGTCAGAGCTGATCTCCTCTAGGACTGACCAGTTGGATGGCCTTGCAGTCCAAGGGACTCACAGGGGTCTTCTCCAGCACCAGAGTTCAAAGGCCTCCATTCTTTGGCTCTCAGCCTTTCTTATAGTCCTACTTTCACAGCCATACATTGCAACTGGCAGGACAGTGTCGTATAAAAATGTTCTTTTGGACTTGCTTCCTGTAAACTCCTGGCATTGGGTCACCTAAGATTAGCCAACTGGTCAACAACAAGTCCCAAGTCTATGTGGTTTTGCTTAATATCGTGCCTCTCACATCTAGATAATATATGCTCCTCCTTTAATGGAAAAAAGACTCTATAGGGTTAACAAGATTTGGGTTAGAGCTGCCTAGGCTTCAGACATTCCAAACTTCTCATGGCCCTTATCGCTTCCAGGGGGAGATAAAGTCCAGGAGACTCTTGCAGTGTTAAAGACACACACTTGACAGAGTGAAGGGCTAAACAGGAAGCAGGTATGTTGGGTTTGCCCCCTTGCAAAATTACCCCCTCCTTTTGGCTGCTGAGTGGCGGATAGATCCATCTCTTCAGCACTTCCACCTCTGCATTAACCCTGAAAAAGATTGCTGGGCATTTCAAGTGCGCAACGGAGTATCGTAAGCACAAGTCAGAGGGTGCAGGTTAACCTTTCCAGTGGTGGCCACTTATGCTAGTCTCCGCCTGCATTCTGTTCGGATTGGAACTGAAACAGGGGGAGGGGAAACAATCTCTGCAAAAAGAGGATGCAACAAGGATTTCTTCTTCTTGTTGTTTTGGTTCATGATTTTTTAGTAAGAAAGCCGAACCTGATCATAAAATTGTGCGGTAAAGGTAAAAGAACTCGCGATTAAAACCGGTAAACAAAGAAACCTTATCAAAACTTGGCATGTGCAGACATGTGCATTCCGTGTTCCCTACGTGTCCCACAAGGTGGGATGAACTTGCATTGGGCATTTATTCAAAATCACTGAAATGATGAGGTTCATTGGGTCATCGAATATATATATATAAAACAAATAAAACACACACAGACAGACATATATGTGTGTGTCTGTGTGTCTATGTGTGTGTGTGTGTTGCATTTGTGCTGATAAATAAATAAAAGGAGACTAGTATAGATCTATTTCAAGCTATTTAGCTCTCATCAGCTAGCCACCCCCTTACTGGGATTTGAACCTGTGCTGTATTACATATTAAGCAGTTGTGTTAAGCACTAAGCCACAAGATTCTCCTCCTTTTTCAGCTGTCTGTATCAGCTATATCAGATATATATCACACACACATATATATATATGAATTATTGTAAGAGGGAACAGTCTCTTGGTCTGAGGAATAATGATCCAGAGGAGCAGCTGTTGACACAAATTGTGTTTACATGTGCTATAACGACAATAGCACACTTTAGTCAAGAACAATGTTGTCCTAATCCCCTTCCTTCCTCCTCCTCTCCCTCCGTTTCCCTTCCTTCCTTCTTCCCTCTCTATCTTCCTCCCTTTCCCCCCCTTTTGTTCAATTCTTCTTCCATCCTCCCTATTTCCCACCCTCTGTTTCTTCTCTCCCTTCCTTCCTCCCTCCTTCAATTATCCTTCCTTCCTAACTCCCTCCCTTCCTTCCATTCTCCTTCCTTCCTCTCAATCTCCCTCTCTCTTTTTCTTCTCTCTCTCTCCCTCCTTCCATTTTCCTTCCTTCCTCTCTATCTCCCTCTCTGTTATTCTTCTCTCCCTCCCTCCTTCCATTCTCCTTCCTTCCTCTCTATCTCCCTCTCTCTTATTCTTCTCTCCTTCCCTCCTTCCATTCTCCTTCCTCCCTATCTCCCTTCCTCCCTTTCTTCTTTCCCACCCTTCTTCAATTATCCTTCCTTCCCATCTCCCTCCCTTCCCTCCATTCTCTTTCCTTCCTCCCTATCTCCCTTCCTCCCTTTCTTCTCTCCCACCCTCCTTCCCAGGGTATCAGAAATCCTGCTTCTTCTCAAGAATGAGAGAATGTCCCAAGGGAGCCCCTAGAAGCCCTAAAAGCAGAGCCTCTCTACACACGTCAATTCTATCCCCATTTTCATTCCAGTTCCATGCAACCATGGACAAAAAATGGACTTCCTCCCGAAACCCCCTGTGATGAGCCCTCACCGTGACGCCCCTCAACAGCCTTGTCACCACATGTTGAACTAGCGAGTCTTGGCCCGTAGTCTTCCCTTGAAGATCTCCTTGCCAGTTACTGGGCAATTGAAACATCCAAATTGTGCAGGGTTTTTGGGGGGCTTCTTGTGGCACCAAAAGCTAGGAAGCAGGAAAAAAAAACGGGATTATGAATACATCCCCCTCCCAAAAAAAATACCTGGCACTACAAATGGCTTCTAGCCATCCAAAATGATCTCTGATCAAAGCTGAAATTGATATATAAAAATGTATTCTGCTCTAACTTGCCAGTTCAGCTACCATGCTGGTTCCTTGTTTCAGGCTTTTGAAGTTCAGCCAGTAGTTGCTGAATAGCTGATTATTGCTCAAAAGATCCTACAGGATCAAGGTAAGAGTATGTCTGTGTGTGCGTGTGTGTGTGTCCCCCCCCCCCAAAAAAAAATCAAACAGGAAAGCACTTCTAAAAGTTAGGACGAAAGAAAACAGAGGGCGTCAGGGAAATAAAGAGAAGAAATAATAGATTATAGTCAATGTTATGGTCTGTTGTTCCCAGAAAATAAACGGCCTTCATGCCACACTGTTTATCAAAAATGTATAATGGAGATCCAAATGAACAGCTGAAATGAATGAAAGTTGGAGATATAGAAGAGGTAAGGAAGGGTTTGAAAAACGCAGCATACTAGATCACCTTTGCTAAATCAAGCAAGAACACTTGTTTGTCTTCTAGAAGTTTATGAACATATAGACTTGCAGGAGAAGCCGTGATAGCACCCCATAAATCATTGCATCCTTGATGTCATTTACACAACAGGGTCGTGAGGTTCCCTTGTCCCTAGGCAACTGAAGATGTCAAGGACCCATAATCCTCCTCCTCTTCACAAAGCCCATTCCCTTCTAGCACCGATGATGTTACCTAGTTGGGACATGAAACATCTACAAGAAAACAACCGAGCTCCGAGAGTATCAAGGACCCATAGTCATTGTCCTCTTCCTCCTCCTCCTCCTCCTCTTCCTCCTCCTCCTCCTCCTCCTCCTCCTCTTCCTCCTCCTCCTCCTCCTCCTCCTCCTCCTCTTCCTCCTCTTTACTGCAAATGTTAGTCCCTTCTAGCACTGATAATGTTATTTAGTTGGGTCATGAAACATTTTCAAGAAAACAACCAAGCTCTTAGAGTATCAAGGACCTATCATCATTGTCCTCTTCCTCCTCCTCCTCCTCCTCCTCCTCCTCCTCCTCCTCCTCCTCCTCCTCTTCTCTCCAAATACTAGTCCCTTCTAGCACTGATGATTTTACCTAGTTGGCTCATGAAACAGCTGCAAGAAAACAACCAAGCTCCGAGAGCATCAAGGACCCCACAGTCTTTTTCCTCCTCCTCCTCCTCCTCCTCCTCCTCCTCCTCCTCCTCCTCCTCCTCCTCCTCCTCCTCCTCCTCCTCCTCCTCCTCCTCCTCTATTCTACAAACCCCACTCCCTTCTAGCACTGAGGATGTTACCTAGTTTGGATAATGAAACGTCTGCAAGAAAACAACCAAGCTCAGAGATCATCAAGGACCCATAGTCATTGTCCTCCTCCTCTTCCTCCTCTTCTCTGCAAATGCTAGCCCCTTCTAGCACTGATAATGTTATCTAGTTGGGTCATGAAACATCTACAAGAAAAACAGCCAAGCTCGGAGAGCCTCATGGACAGCTCAGTTCAACCCTGAGCTACAAATATTCTCTGCTTTTGGTACTGATAACTTTGTTGAGAAGTTTGGTTGTGTTTCTGCAAAGGAGAGCCTCTTTCATTGCTTGGCATCTTGGGCCCTGTTTCAATAACACGAACCAAGGACGCTCTGCCCTGTTCTGCTTTCCAGGGCAGAAGCTCGCATCAAAACCAACGAGCTGTTTTTAACTTGTTCCATTGTCCCTGCTAGGTTATTTTGCTCTAATTTGGAGACTTACAGTCCCTTTCTCTCTCTCTCTCTCTCTCTCTCCCTGTAATGAGCAAGATCGTTTCAGTAACCACCTCTGTTTACAACTAATTACAAGTTTTGAACTCTGAAAAGAAATCCTCCTCAGAGTTGACGCTGTCCTCCATGAATAGACAATGTTGAAAAAGGAAGTCGGAAAAATAAAGTTACATTTTTAAAAAAGGGGGGGGGGAAAGGGACCCAAGGGAAACTTTGCAGCTGTCCTTTGCACAACGCGTAAACAGCAAGCTTTCCCCGTGTAGTACACTATGAATATACTGTGCAAAACTCTAAAATAAACATGTCCTTAAAAACTTACACCAAGAAAACTGCAGCTACTTCTGTCAACTTACTTTTATTGCTAAAACTATGGGACACTTTTTTTTTAAGTGTACTTATTTATTTTGGAGAGGTGCCTTTCAATTATACAGTTCCAAGTTAGCTGACCTCTTCCCAGTTCCCATTCCACTAAGGTTTATTTTTATAGAAATGGGGGATGCAATATTTCAGCTGTTATTCAGCTTCATGAAATGCTGTCTGTCTGTGGCAAAACTCTATGGGGTCCTTGATGTTTTAATAAACACCATGATACGTAATAAACAATAAACACTGTTTATTGTGTTTATCTGTTCACAAACAGCAGTGTAGTGGCCGAGTGGTGAAGACTGGTTGAGGGTTCAATCCTAGGTAGCAGTAGATATTTATCTCCTAGGGAGGAAATATATCTGCTGTGAACCCTGTCTAGGCATCAGGAAGGGCATCCAGCCAGTAAATGCTCAGCTCCATCCAGTCACCCCAACTCTATCTCAAATTAAGGGATTACAGGATCATGAAAGGGAAGTTTTGAGCAGTGCCGTAGCAGCTTTGGAGGTTGTGAGTTTGATCCTAGGCAGCGGCAGCTGTTTCTCTCTCTGGGCTCAATGAGTAGTTGTCGGCTACAAACTCCGTGTAGGCATCAGGAAGGGGATTGACCAGTAAATGCTCAAGCTTCATTAGTCACCCTGACTCTACCCTGATGTAAGGCATGACAAGGTCCTTAAAAAAAATATTATCTGAAATACCTGATCGTAAATGTTTTAACAGCTGCTAGAATTGGATTTGCCAAAAATTGGAAAAACGAGAAAGTACCATCACAGGAGGAAACTATTTGGAAAATAATGGAATGTGCCGAAATGAGTAAGCTTACATTTGAAATTAGAGAACGAGAGGATGAGCAATATTATAAAGTATGGGACTTGTTTTACCAATGGTTAGATTAAAAAAACCTGGGAATGAAACTGTTTACTTATGTAGTAATAAAAAAATATTATCTGTTCACAACAATGTGAAGTAACAGCTGCCAGTCCTTTGACTAGTGTTGGCCATCTCCCTATCCAGTTTTCTCCAAGAACCTGAGATGTTGTAATGTATCGATGGCGTCTGTGTGTGGATCCAAACCAAATGTGGCCTTTGGCAATTGACTGATTGCAAAATTTTGTCAATTCCCTAAGTGTCTCTAAGTGTCTTTTGGGGTATGGCACTCAGTGTTCCAATAACCGCTGGGAGAATTGCAGTTGGTTTATGTCATCGTCTTTTAATTTTCAAATCTTGATGCTTTTTGATCTTCTCCAATCCTTTGTCTTCTGTTCTACTAATATTATTATTATGGTTTGTGTTGTCAGCCAGATATTAAGACTGGGTTTGGCATTTCTGTCCGCCTATCAAATCTTTCACAAGTGTTTGGGAGAGACAGATGTTGTTGAATGGTGTTAAAAGGCTTTGTTGCAAAATGAAAGCTGTTCCAAGTCAAGCTGCCTTTTGCAATTGACCAATCATCATTGTGTCAATGTCAATGGTGTTCGAGTGATGCTCCAAGTTGTTTATATTTAAAGATACAGAATACAGAACAACAGAGCTGGAAGGGACCTTGGAAGTTTCCTAGTCCAACCCTCTGCTCAGGCAGGAGACCATGTAGCATTTGTCTGATACGGTTTCCTGTATGAGCAAGGGGGTGGGGTTGGACTAGAAGACCTCCAAGGTCCCTTCCAACTCTGTTGTCCTATTATTCATTCTGGACAAATGCAACGTGCTCTACATGGGGAAGCCCTTGAAGAGCATTCGGAGACTTCAGCTTGTCCAGAATGCAGCCGCGTGAGCGATCGTGGGTGCACCTTGGTTCAGCCACGTAACACCTATCCTCCGCGAGCTGCACTGGCTGCCTATTGGTCTTCGGATACGCTTCAAGGCGCTAGTCGTCACTTATAAAGTCCTTCATGGTATTGGACCTGGGTACTTGAGAGACCGCCTGCTGCCAATTACCTCCAATAGACCGATTAGATCCCACAGATTAGGCCTCCTCCGAATTCCATCCGCTGGCCAATGCCGACTGGCGACTACCCGGAGGAGGGCCTTCTCTGTGGCTGCTCCGACCCTCTGGAACGAGCTCCCCGTGGAGATTCGAACCCTCACTACCCTCCAGGCCTTCCGCAAAGCCCTTAAAACCTGGCTGTTCCGACAGGCCTGGGGCTAAAGAGCTTTTGCCCCCACCCCTCGAATGGTATGGTTGTTGTGTGCTTTTAAATTGTGTATTGTTCTGTTCGTCTTTTTTATCCCTTATCTGTACTCCCTTCCCTTGACTTGGATTGTGAGCCGTCCTGAGTCCCCTTCAGGGAAAAGGGCGGCATATAAATGCAATAAATTCAATTCAATTCAAATGGTTGTCCAGTCTTGAAAAAAACCCAGGAGGAATGGAGCACCCCCAACTCCTATTCCATTGATGAATGGTTCTCACTGTCAGAAAATCCCTCGGTTTCTCCTTGACAAAAATACAAATTTTGCAAGGGAAAGATGCCTCCCAATAATTGGCACACAACGATGCTTCAAATGTCCACTCCAGGGGCAGGTAAAGAAAAGCGTTGATAATTACGGTCTCTCGGTGGGTGCCAAGAAGCCGCTGGATCGAGTTCCAATCCTACATCACAAAGTTGTGCGTAACAAAACAAACATCCTTCGGAGGGATAACTTCATCTCAGTGTGTCAGACCTGCCTCCACCCACCACTTAGCCTGCCGACAAATGAATGTTTTCTGCTTTCTCAAGTTTACATAAATAGCTGCAAATTCCTATAATTAACTAGGGGGGAAAGAAAGAAAAAAAAAACACCCCTTCCCTGGGATTCAAACAAAGACGTTGTTTGTTTATCGTGCACGTTGGCTTCCCTGCCTGTGAGATTGGTGTCAACTGATGTTTTCTCTTCTAGGTTAAACAAAGCAGAAATATCCCAGAGTGCATTGCTGCCAGAGACCTAACAGACAAGCGCTAAAGGAGGTGGGCAACTTATCACAATATTCTGCATTTTAAATGCTCCTTTCTCTCTCTTCCTCTCTTCTTTTCATTGAGATGATTGACTCCTCCAACCTGCAGAAGTAGGGAATCATGCAGGCTGACACCAAAGTTAACGCCTGGCAGGTTAAAGAGGCTGAGGGGATAACAAAACAGTCATACCTCAACTCATTTTATGTGCTGTAGCAGGTGGCAAATACTGATTAATAAAAGCTCAATGTGAGGGAGCTTGGCTTTGCCACAATGAGGCACTGAGAGAGAGAGAGAGACACAGACACAGAGAGAGAGACAGAGAGAGACAGACAGACAGACAGACAGACAGAGACAGACAGACAGAGACAGACAGAGAGACAGACAGAAACAGACAGAGAGAGACACAGAGAGAGACACAGAGAGAGACACAGAGAGAGACACAGAGAGAGAGAGACACAGACAGAGAGACACAGAGAGAAACAGACAGAGAGAGAGACAGAGAGAGACAGAGAGAGAGACAGACAGACAGACACAGACAGAGAGACACACAGAGAGACACACAGAGAGAAACAGACAGAGAGACAGAGAGAGACAGAGAGAGAGACAGACAGAGAGAGACAGAGACAGACAGACACAGAGAGAAACAGACAGAGACACAGAGAGACACAGAGAGAGAGAGACAGAGAGAGACAGAGAGAGAGACAGAGACAGACAGACAGACAGACAGATAGAGACACACAGAGAGACACACAGAGAGAAACAGAGAGAGAGAGACAGAGAGAGACAGAGATAGAGAATTCTGAGGAAGCAACAGAGCCATTTTCCTAGACAAGGCACTTCCTGTTGCCTTGACGACTTGAATGAGCAGTTTCAAAAAGGTTTCCATGCATACCGGTAGTCTTCGACTTACAAGGGTGCATTTATTAAACGTTCAAAGTCACAATGGCGCTGAAAAAAAGCAACCTCTGACCATTTTTCACACAACCGCTGCATTTTCCTCATAATGACATGATCAAAATTCAGACGCTTGTCAACAAACTCATATTGATGATGACTGCAGTGTTGTGGGGTTATATGATCCCATTTTGCGACCTTCTGACAAGTGAAGTCAATGGGGAAGGCCTATTCCCTTAACCAATGTGTAACTAACTCAACAACTTCAGAATTTCACTTAACAATTGTGGCTAGTAAGCTTGTCCAAGGGGGACAAAACTCACCTGATCACTGTCTCACTTAGCAACAGAGGCTTTGGGCTTAGTTACAGACATAAGCCCAGGATCTCCTGTACTCATGAGCTGTAGACAGAAGCATCATTGTCTTCAATCTATTGCAACTTCCGGAGAAGGATTTAAAAGGTTTTCTTTTTTTTTCCAGAATGGCAGGGTGATATAGAGAGTCACATTACAGAAATCGCTATCGGTGGTAGCTTCAGCAATAAAGGTAATCGAAATTTTTACAGAGACACGATTGAGTTTTAAGAAACTGCATCACTCTTGGGTTTGGTGGCAGCAGCGCCTCAGATAGAAAGTCCCTACAGAGAGTGGTGAGGACAGCCGAGAAGATTATAAGAAGCTCACTTCCTGTTATTCAAGATACTGCTTATAAGCACTGCGTGCTTAGAGATCAAAACATTTAATAGGAGAGTTGATAGGCATCATTCTTTCAAATTGTACTGTCCAAGCAGACTTTGAAAGCGTGAAAAGTTAGGTCCCATTTTCCCTTCAGAGAAGGTGATTGGCTGCAGTTTAAAACTTGCAAAACACTAAGTAGAAACACTTCTTCCAGTCATCCAAAATGTACTGCTGCCTTATATTTGTCAATGCTGGCCTTAGGCCAAAGCTTCGATGTCTTTTTCTGCAATCCGTTCACCCAAAAAAGAACACGGGTTAATTCGAAAAGTTATTGGAGAGCAAGCTTTGTGCTTTCTTACCCCTCTTCCGTAATATTTTGGGCTGTGATATTTTTAATCTGACTTCCTGCTTGTTCTATATTCTGCTACTCTTCTGTACCTAAATAAACTAAACAGCAACAAGAAAAGGCTAGGTGATCTGTACTTAAACTTAAAGGGGGATGAAATTAGAAACAGCCACTTAGGCAAAGTAGTACTATTAACCAAAGGGGCGCTATTTATATCCAAAGCATATAGGTTTTGCGCAAAAGTGGCTCTGCAATTATTTTTTCTATTTTCAACTGTATAGTCAGCAAATCCAACAGGCAATAAAATTAAGGCAGCAGGAAATCTTCAAATAATTCTCCAAAAAGATTTGCTTATGCTCAAAAGGCATCATGTAGCTGAAAGCTGATATCCTTGCTTCCAGCAAAGTTCTAAAACTCGAATGGGTCTGGGACTCTGTGTGTTAGTCCTTAGGAGCCGACCCAAGTCCAACGACCTCTGATTGGATCACAAAAGCTGGTAATAATGTAAAGCACTGTGTAAAGCATTGTGAAGCAATATATAAGTCTAAAACCTCCTATCAGGCCTGCAATTATATTCCTTTTAGAATTTTGGCCTGCCACACTTTCTCTTATTTCATTATGCTGTTTCATCAGTATAGTTGATGGGAGGGCAGAATAGAAGGAGTAGGATTAAGGAATGTGTTATTGTTTTCATTCTTTACTAGAAGCTCAAGGTCATATTTTGTCTCCGTACATTCACACCTGACCGGACGCGGTTGGGTGTGGATGCCAGCATGGAAGAAGAAGATTGGACCATGTGATGGATTGTGGGTGTGGGGACAAGATCATGAACTTTTAACTGGGTGGGATTCTGATGTCATTTCCAGAATTGGGATTTCATAGCATAATGCCAAGATGTCTGATTTATTAAATTGGAACTTTAAGGATCGTTTTGCCTTTGACTCTGATTTAATTCTACATGATACTTGGAACGCTGACACCTACTGCTACTGCTACAGCTATTGCTATTTGTGCATCTCACCTGCTCCTTTGGGAAACTATTCCCAGCTGTTTCTGTGTGTGTGTGCACGGGCTCGCTCACGTGTGCACATGGGCACATGAGTGTGTGCGTGTATGTGAGGGGGGGACTGGTTTGGAGAGGTGGTTTTGCGTGCAACCCTTTGACTTCAACAAGGATAGAAATGGTGGCTCTACGTGCCAAGCCTATGTTGGTATTCCTTATTATCACCTCTCTCTTTTCATCTGGCCAACACCTGGAACAAGCAACCGTTTTCCATGGCGAGAAAAGCCTCCCCAACAAGCTATTAAATCTAGAGAGAAATTGGAATAAAATTTGGATAATTGGCTATAAATATCCTTCCCTTGTTTTCACCCCAAAGTTGTGGCAACATTACAAGCCGTGAAGGAATCGTGTGTCAACTATTTTGGTTCTATCGCAGAGTAAAATTTCACTTCTTCCTAGTTGGCTGTGCCCTTCAAAACTTCTAATTTAATTTCCAGTTATTTGCCTCTGAGTAACCGATCTGTTTTATTTGGCATTCTCTCTTCCCAAACCCATTCCATTAAATTGAAAATGCCCCCACTGTGTCATAACCATTTCATTTATCCCTGTGAAACAAAAGCTGTTGTCGGTGATGCCAGAAAATACACAGAGGTTTTCATTACGACTTTGTCTTCTCTCCTAATATCATGCAAAACGAAACCCAGAGACACACAGAGACAACTCCAGGACCTACAATTAAAACGATAGTAGGTGTACAGGCAGTTGCCTCTGAGCAAGGATTTTAATAATAAATGAAAACAACAACAGCAAATCCTCACTTTGGAGCCTTGCAAAATATTGCATGAGAGATAGACAAGACTCCCAATGTATTACTCCGAGGCAGGAGAGGAGATGGAGTCTGGCAGCAAAACACGGGGGTAAATCAGGGCGTCTCCAAAGCACTTTGCAATGTTGCTTTTCTCAGCTCTTTAATCTCCATAGAAAGGAGCCAAACAGAACTGGAAAAATGACATCTTAACAAGCGGATATTTCTTATTGATTTTTATCGAGCTCCAAGGACTTCTGTTTAACATGATGGTGTATAGCAACCATTGCTGGCTTGTTGGTTGGTTGGTTGCTGAATGGGTTGAGGGACTGTTTGGTTTGCATTGAGGTGGGTGCATGCCTTGCTCTATGTGTATATAAAAAGGTAAAGGTTCCCCTGGCACATATGTGCTCGTCGTTCCCGACTCTAGGGATGGATGGATGGATGGATGGATGGATGGATGGATGGATGGATGGATGGATGGATGGATGGATAGATAGATAGATAGATAGATAGATAGATAGATAGATAGATAGATAGATAGATAGATAGATAGATAGATAGATAATGATAGATAGATGATAGATGATGGATGGATGGATGGATGGATGGATGGATGGATGGATGGATAGATAGATAGATAGATAGATAGATAGATAGATAGATAGATAGATAGATAGATAGATAGATAGATGATAGATAGATAATGATAGATGATAGATGATAGATGGATGGATGGATGGATGGATGGATGGATGGATAGACAGACAGATGATAGATAGATAGATAGATAGATAGATAGATAGATAGATAGATAGATAAGATAAGGTAGGTAGATAGGTAGGTAGGTAGAATAGATAGATAGATAGATAGATAGATAGATAGATAGATAGATAGATAGATAGATATAGATATAGATATAGATATAGATATAGATTAGATAGATAGATAGATAGATAGATAGATAGATAGATAGATAGATAGATAGATGATAGATAGATAGATAGATAGATAGATAGATAGATAGATAGATAATGATAGAAGATAAATGGATGGATTGATGGACGGACGGACGGACGGACGGATGGACAGACAGATAGATAGATGATATAGATGATTGATAGATAGATAGATAGATAGATAGATAGATAGATAGATAGATAGATAGGCAGGCAGGCAGGCAGGCAGGCAGGCAGGCAGGCAGGCAGGCAGGCAGGCAGGCAGGCAGGCAGGCAGGCAGGCAGGCAGGCAGGCAGACTGACTGACTGACTGACTGACTGACTGACTGACTGACTGACTGACTGACTGACTGACTGACTGACTGATTCTGCTCCAGAAATTATACCTGGGCTTAACCCAGAAGGATTAAAAACTGAGAGGGGCGAAAATGCCATCAATCCTAAGATCTGGCTTCGTTTCGCTTTTCTACTTTTTGAAGGAGAAGCGCCGGCACTTCAAATATCCAGGAAACCCTGGAATTGCTCCCAGCGGCATCAACTTAAATGAGATGGTGAGTGAGCTTGGCAATTGCGAAAATATTGAATAAATGTGTTTTCTAGCATGGATTATGTCATGCGCTTGGAGACTCTTTAAGCAGTATTGACAGCTCTTCCCTCCTCCGTTCTTATAAATAAGTATTGAGGGAATCCTTGGGAAGATGGATGTTTGACAGGGGAGGGCTTGCCACAGCCTCCTTCTTGCCATCTTGCAAATTATCCTTTTAAGCCAGAGTTGGCGTTACATGAATTGCTAGCACGTTTGACCCCTTCCTTTTTCTCAAAAAGCTCACCATTAAGATTGGGAACAAGCAGCCGACATGCGTAATGGTGGCGGATAACTAATTGCTCCCTTGAAAAATATCTTCTCCTTGAGGGACTCAGGTTCCAATGCGGGTCAGAAGCCATAGAGAAGCTCCTATCATTGAGAGTAAAATTTATGGAACCTAGAAATGACCATTTCTAGGAAATATGACAAGGTACCAGAGGGGGGGGGGGAGAAAACCAAGAGCTTGGTTTTAAAGGTTTATTGCAGAAAATGGTCTAGGAGTTAAGATTGGGCTTTGAAGGCTACCAGAGGTGGGCTACTGGGGGTTCCCAGGGGTTCAGGAGAACCTCTAGCTAAGATTCTGTGCAGTTCAGAGAACTTCCAAATCCCACTCCTGGCTGGCCCCACCCACCCCGCCCCTCACCTCCCAGGAGTCCCTACGTGGCAGATTTTGAATGCAGATAAGTGCAGGATGTGTGCGGAGACTCAGGGAGGGTGAAAAAGGGGCCTACAAGAAGTTGGGGATGATCTCCAGAGTCTGGAGAGGTCGATTTCGCCCTCCCAGAGGCTCGAGAAAAGCCTCCAGAACCCGGGGAGGGCAAAAATGCCCCCCTGTGGTGCAGGAGGCCAACTAGGCCATACCCACCATGGCCACACCCACCCAGCAACTGGGCAGAGAACCCCTTGCTAAACTTTTTGAAGCCCATCCCTGCTTGTAGCTCCAAGATGAACCTTCAAAAGGACTAGTAAAGTCCAAGAGAAAAGATAATACACAATTCAGAGGTGCTTTTCCAGAAGGCAACTGGACTTTTTTGGAGGTAGGGTTTCCTTGAAAACGTTTCGCTTCTCATCCAAGAAGTGTCTTCAGTTCTGAAGAAGAAGCTTCTTGGATGAAAAGCAAAATGTTTTCAAGGAAAAATAAAATCAAGACAACCCTGTTGGTTTTGGGGAAAGTGCCTTTGGGACAACCATAACTTGGGACGATGGAGAATCTCTGTAGACATGATGCCCAACCACATTGCAGAATTGAGAAGATAGACAGGATTCTCTTGGATGATGAATGGAAGAGAAACCAGGATGTTGAATCCAAGCCAAAAATTGGGAATATTAGAGATGAAAGCCGTCACTGCTTAGCTTGCAATTCTTCTTATTCAGAGATTTCGGTGGGTTATTCAAGATCAGGTTTTTTAAAATTGTGAGGTGTGCAGACAGAGTCCAGGGCAGATGCAAAGAACCTATTTGCTGTGTCCTTATTAAAAAATAATTGTATTGTTTTCATTGTTCATTTGTGCTCATTTCAGAATTGGGGCTTTTAGGCAAGGAAATTAAAATAGCACTAAAGGGAGGTGTGATGGCCAAAAAGTTAGGAACCCTTGATCTAGGTTTAGATCTAGGAAGACAATGCAAGTTCAGAACTTAAATAACCTAAAGCCCATATTAATACAGTGGTACCTTGGTACTCATCCTTAATTGTTTCCAGGAGGTGCTATGAGGACCAAAAACGATGAGCATTAAACAATTTTTTCCCATAAGGAATAAAGTAGTGAGTCACAGGGCAGCTGACACTGACAAGCTTGTGAGTTGAGTAGCAAACAAACAATGAGTATCGGGACCAAAATGTCTTTAGTACCAAATTTGATGAGTTTCAAAGCAGGTTGAGTATCAAGGTACCTCTGTAGTTTATTATTTTGCCACATGGGGAGTCTGTGAATGGATCGAAGTGTGCTATTCATTGGTCTAGATTTACATTTAGCCACATCTGGTTTTTTTTTAAATGGAGTCTTGTGAAATAGTGCCCTTCCTAGCATCGTATCACAGTGGCTCCAGGTTGTAAAATGCCAATTTTGTCTCTATGTTTGGGTATGACTACATGCCTTTTAATAAGCATGTTTAAAAAGACCGCTTGGGGGGGAAAGGGGGGAGACATCCTAACTGGAGCAGTGCTTAGCTCTGAAATTGAGGTTTCTGAAGCAATCAACCTGTCTCTACCTCTGAATATAAAACCCCAAGCTATGTATTTATAAAAGGAAACATTAAAGTATACACGTTTATACTGGCTGGCTGTGTTTTTAAATAAATATACCAAAAACAATGTTGAGGGCATTTTCAGTGTGGCATCAACCCAATAATTTGTATTTTCTAAGTTTCAGGGCAATTTTTCCTTTCCTTCCCTTCCCTTTCTCCATCTTCTTCCCTTCCATTTCTCCTTCTACAGTACCTTTCCTTTCCTTCCCTTCCATTTCTCCTTCTTCCTTTCCTTTCCTTTCCATTCCTTCCCTTCCCTTTCTCCTCTTCCCTTTTCCCTTCCCTTCCCTTTCTCCGTCTTCTTCCCTTCCATTTCTCCTTCTACCTTTCCTTCCCTTTCTCCTCTTCCATTTTCCCTTTCTTTCCCTTTCTCCTTCTTCTTCCCTTCCCTTTCTCCTTCTACCTTTCCTTCCCTTCCCTTTCTCCTCTTTCCTTTTCCCTTTCCTTCTCTTTCTCCTTCTTCTTCCCTTCCATTTCTCCTTCTTCCTTTCCTTTCCTTCCCTTTCTCCTCTTCCTTTTTCCCTTCCCTTCCTCCTTCTTCTTCCCTTCCATTTCTCCTTCTACCTTTCCTTCCCTTTCTCCTTTTCCCTTTCCTTCCCTTTCTCCTTCTTCTTCCCTTCCATTTCTCCTTCTTCCTTCCCTTCCCTTCTTTTTCCCTTCCCTTCCTATTATTTTCATTCTAGATGGTTGTCTTTAAAAAAAACTATGGCTGAATTTACTCTACTTTTACGCTCCCCATTCCTTTTATTTCTTTTATGCTGTGTCATGAGACTCAGTCTTGAGAGCAAATGATTCTACAAGCAGATCCAAGAGAAAGATCTGAGCATCCTGTGTTAATGTGCCGCTCTAGACTTTTTCTCTTTTTTTCTTTTTTTGCTACTTACTTTTCAGTTCAGTCAAAGTCATCCCCCTTAGAGCGGAGTCTCAGACCATGTAAGAAAAGGAGAACATTTGATGTTCTCTGCAAATCTATTTTCTTTTTTTTTGGCCTGCTGGGTTGACTTTTCTCAGTTTTACCCTTGCAATCTCTGGAAGGGTCTTGAAATTCCTCAGTCTCATTGACTTGGACATCTATGTCTGAGTGAGTTACGCTCTTCGTACCGCTGAATTTGAACCTTGATTGGATTCCTTCAACTTCACTCAGAAAATTCCAGTGGCTTTCAGGAATGTAGGCTTGGTAAAGCTGTCCTTGTGGATTCATTGATTCACTGAAGTCTGGCTAATAACATTTACCCCTCCTCCTCCTCCTCCTCCTCCTCCAACTACTGTGCAGCATTGGGGTATTAAGTACAGCAGCTTTTGTTGAGCATCAAGCAGAAAGGAGGGGTTTTTTAGATGCATTATGACAGTTCAGAGAGAAAGAAACTGGCTACAAGGCATCAGCCTTTCTAATTCGATCTTGTTTATCTAAACATTTTGAAAATGCTGGTGGTTAAAGTTGGAGAATATTGAATGATAAGCTTTTCATTCATCATGTGTTAAAAAAAAATCACTTGATGTTTTCCAAAAGAAGCTTCCAATTTTATTCCCAGGTAGCTTGAACATTTCTTTTACATTTCTCTCCATGTTTATTTTTTTTAAAACTTATCTGACTCTTAGATATGTTGGAGGGAGCTACCGCTGGTATTGTGTCTTATTTTGGAGAATAAATGGCAAAATGGTGATTAGAGTTTTGGGCAGTTTCAGGGAGTTATAAAGGAAAATATAAATAGACTAAGGATGCAGTGGCTCAATAACTAAGATGCTGAGCTTGTTGATCAGACAGGTTGGCAGTTTGGCGGTTCAAATCCCTACTTTAGACATGCTGGCCACATGACCCTGGAGACGTCTTCGGACAGTGCTGGCTCTTCAGCTTTGAAACAGAGATGAGCACTGCCCTCTTTATCTTTAACTTTTTATAAATAGACTAAGAGTCCAGGTGAACTTGAAATAGATTTTGAAATTAATTGAAAGAATCCTTCCCATTGGAAATGGATAGTGTTTTGATTTGATAGATAGATGATAGCTAGATAGCTAGATAGCTAGATAGCTAGATAGCTAGATAGCTAGATAGCTAGATAGCTAGATAGCTAGCTAGCTAGATAGCTAGATAGCTAGATAGCTAGATAGATAGATAGATAGATAGATAGATAGATAGATAGATAGATAGATAGATAGATAGATAGATAGATGTTAGATGTTAGATGTTAGATGTTAGATGTTAGATGTTAGATGTTAGATGTTAGATGTTAGATGGATGGATGGATGGATGGATGGATGGATGGATGGATGGGCGGGCAGGCAGGCAGAGACAGACAGACAGACAGACAGACTGACTGACTGACTGACTGACTGACTGACTGACTGACTGACTGACTGACTTTGTAGGTTGGTCAGTAGGGGGAGCAAGAAGGATACAAATATTACAATTAAAGGAGAAGAATGCCTATTCGACTTGTTAATTCAGAATAAGCAAAGTAATTTAACATTAACATAAATATACTGAAAGATGTTTGTGAACAATGGACCCAGAAGCTAACTTTAAAAATGTCTCCCAACATAGACCAACTGTGTGTGGATGGTGTTATGGAACAAGTTGTAAAAGACAGAATGGAACAATATTTGAATGTGCATTTTAAAATGGTATGTCACAAGAATGGTCTGGGGGGGAAAAAAGACGAAATGATGAATGAAACCAGCTGGCATCTTAATAATTAAAAGGAACACACAAATAACAAAGAAAAAGAATGACTTGGTTATTTTGGAAAGTGTTGCTGTGAACAGACAAAGAAAAAAGAAAGAAGAACAAATTCTAGGACATTTTTGAAGGGATTAAAGATCAAGATTGTTAAAAGTAAAGGGAAGGAATGTAAAGTTGATCTTTTTGACCCAGGTTAAAACTGATGTTGCTCTTTCTAGTAACCCTTCCTGGGCTCTTGCAGATCAAGGAGAGAGTCAGTTCAAAATGACAAGGTTTTAAAGATGGGTTTATAAAGCAAATATCATCCATTTTTTTCTACATTTGAGCAATGCCAGGTTTGGGGTTTATTTATCCGTAGCAATATGGTCTTTCTTCCCAAGAAAATCAATATTTGGACAAAGGCATTTACCAGTATAGGGAGAAAACTGAGATTCTCAGCTTTGTACTTGCTAAGTAGAGCAAGGAGCTTCTGAACTGACCCGTTTCCCACCTCCAAGAAAACCCACTTAAAAGCAACCCTAGTTTAGTGCCATGGGATAACTGCCTTGTAAAAATTGTGTGCCTTCTGGGACCTGGCACAAATCAATGCTGATGTAACCATGTTAGAGACTCAGCCAGATGGGAGCAAGCATGATTTATCACATGGGGGGGGGGGAGAGGATATTGGAAAAATGGAGTGGCCAGATACCATGTGACGGAAGAGTCCTAGAAAGTGCTGGCAATTCACCAGGGTTTTGAATGCTTATTTGCAGTTCTCATTAATCTGCTCAATTACCCCGCTCAAACTGCTGGATGTGTGACTGTTGCTTCCAAGCACACACAGCCACAAAGGAGCTGAAGGGGTGTGCAATGAGCAAACACTTACCGGCTGCCGAAGAAGAACGTCTAATACCTTTCCATGCTGGAAGCGCTCAACCCCACTCGTTTCCCCATTGTAGTAGAATACAGTAGTCTCTACTTTCCATTTTGCATCACGTCTTTTCAATGGAACAGAGCAGAAAATGGAATAGAGTAGGGAACAGAGAATGGAATGGAATCAGAGATGGTATTCAGCAGGTTCTGACCAGTTCTGGAGAACCAGTAGTGGAAATTTTGAGTAGTTCGGAGAACCGGTAAATACCGCCTCTGATTGGCCCATGCCCCCATCTATTCTCTGTCTCCTGAGTCCCAGCTGATCAGGATGAATTGGGGATTTCGCAGTAACCTTCCCCTGGAGTGAGGAGGGAATGGAGATTTTACAGTATCCTTCCCCTGCCACGCCCACCAAGCCATGCCCACAGAATCAGTAGTAAAAGATTTTGAATCCTACCACAGAATGGAATGGAATGCAGTGGAGTGGAGTGGAGAAGAGTTGAGTTGAGTTGAGTAGAGTAGTGTAGAGTAGTGTAGTGTAGAGTAGAGTAGAGTAGAGTAGAGTAGATAGCAAAGATAAAAGAAAGGGAAGGAAAGGAAAGAAAAGAAAAGAGAAAAGAAAAGAGAAAAGAAAAGCTGTATTTGGCCAAGTGTGATTAGACACACGGAATTTTCTTCAGTGCAGAAGCTGTCAGTGTACATTCAATGCAACAGCATCAAGAAGGAATGGTGGGAGGGAAGAAGGGAGGGAGGGAGGGAGGGAGGGAAGAAGGGAGGGAGGGAAGGGGAGGGGAGGGGGTAGGAAGGGGAAGGGGCAGTGAAAGAGGAAAAGGTTTTTTTCAGATGCTACTTTAATTCCTCACTTCAATATGACTAGGTGGCTCCCCCTCCGTGTATAATTATTTGTTTTGATTTTCAGCTGATTTCCTTCGCCATCCATCTCTAACGAGCCTTCCCTAAATTGATTAGGTGATGCTCCCTTCCTGCCCAGTTCACAGATTATTTCTTAAGAGCTGCCAACGTTTCGGTGACTTTCATTTCATTGGATTTAACGATTGCTGGGAAGTGGGGCCAGGAGGGAAGGGAGCGGGGGGGGGGGGGGGAGAGAGGGAAGGTGTGCGTTACAGCAAGACACAATTGTTTTTGTCAGCCCGATCCTTTTAACTTCAGATCAATTAAGGCCTTATTCCCTAATTTCATTATTCTAGCCACTGGAATGCTAATGCTAGCCACCCAAAATGCCACAGGTAAATAATGCTACCCAATTTAATTTAACTAATTGGAGTCTAGTGATCTAACACGCTTTTCATATCCTAATTCTTTGAGTAATCTTGTGTGTGTGTGTGTGTGTGTGTGTGTGTGTGTGTGTGTGTGTGTGTGTGTGTGGTATTTGTGCTGATAAATAAATAAAGGGAGACTAGTATAGATCTATTTCAAGCTATTTAGCTCTCATCAGCTAGCCATACCCTTACTGGGATTCGAACCTGGGCTGTATTACATCTTAGGCAGATGTGTTAACCACTAAGCCACAAGGTTCTCCTCCTTATCAGCTGAGCCAGGGAAGTAGGTATGTATTTTAGTGTCACAACCCCTGGTATGCCCAAATATGGGAGGAAGCAGACTGCTTCCATTCTCTTATCGGCTCGTCACAAGAGACCATCACGACAGAACCCAATATTTTTACTGTTGCCTTTGTTACATTTGTGTTGTATTTGTGCTGATAAATAAATAAAGGGAGACTAGTATACATAGTATATATATACACATAACATACACACACACACACACACACATATTGCATCTATCATTCTTGCAGTGGAAAAGGGAAGGCGAAAACACCCATTACGTTTCAGATTTAATCATCAGCCAACATCTGCCTTTAACGGTGTGATTAGTATGCGCAGGAATAGCCTTCCCACCTTCCGCCATCTTTGACCTTGAGATTAATTCATCCGACTCTTCCCTATGTTCCTTATTATGCTAGGTGCAATCCTGCCCAGTTAAAAACATTTTCACCTTTTCAACATTTCAACCAAAGGTGGGTTTCCCTCCCCCCTCAAAAAAGATGACGGGACTTTCTTCGTTTTTCCTTGAAGACATTTCACTTCATCCAAGGAGCTTCTTCAGTTCTGACTGAATGGTGGAGAACGGAAGGATTTATATTCCTTCCAATCATCTGGTCATTAGGACTTTGAAGGTCAGTCATCAGTTCTCTGAGAATCCTTGATGGGATGGTGGGGGTGGGGGTTATCTGTGCCCTGAATCAGAGTGGAAATGAGTGTGGAATCTTCTTGAAACAGCTGAAAGAACATAAAGGAATATAAATCCTTCAATCCTCCGTCATTCAGTCAGAACTGAAGAAGCTCCTTGGATGAGAAGTGAAATGTCTTTGAGGCACCTTTGGGACAACCATGACCTGGATGACTGAGAATCTCTATAGACATTTAGCTATGCAGAAGAAGGAATCAAGTCTATTCTTTCTCTGATGTCTTTATTACTAACTAGCCGATAACCTGCTGTTGCCCGAGTATTTATTATAGAGGGAAAATGTCCGGACCAAATGTAATTTCTAATGTTGGATTTTCCCCCCTTAGGAGAGGGAGCCCCCTGTGAAGTACTGTGAAGGAGTACTGTGAAGCCGATACCATGGCAACTCCACTGCACTGTACAATAGAAGCCATTTTAAGGCACAACAGGCTGTATCTTAACAGAACACACATCCCGAGGGGTGTTAGGGGTGTCTTACCCTCACAGTATTTGTTTCCAGAGAGTAAGTCATCTGTATACCAAGTTTGGTTGAAATTGCTCGAGGCGTTCCAGAGTTATGCTGGAATATACCATGTTTCCCTGAAAACAAGACAGGATCTTATTTTATTTTGATCCCCGAAATAAGCGCTTGGCTTTATTTTCGGGGAGGTCATGACTGCTGCTGTGTTGCAATATTGTAGGGAAGGGCTTATTTTCAGGGGAGGGCTTATTTTAGCACAAGCGCTCAAAAGCCTGATTGGGTGCATTATCCAGGGAGGTCTTATTTTCAGGGAAACAGGGCACACACACACACACACACACACACACACACACACAGCCATTTTTATATAGAGAGATGCAACATCATGGATGGATTCTGGGTGTAAAACCATGATGGGTGAGACTGTGAATTGGCAACCCTTGTTCTGTCGCGAGGCCTTTGTTCTGTTGCCACTGAATTGAGACTCTCTCCTTCTTTCTTAACCTTTGAACGCGTGGAATATCTTTTTCCCTAAGAATATGTATAAAATGCTTTGGGAATTCCAAATGAATGTGTGGTAGATTGGATTTCAATGTTCCAAAGTTAGTCTCCTAATCACCCACAGCTATTAGAGATCAGGCAGCCTATACTCTACATTTGCTAAATAATAGCAAACTAGTAATAAATGTCTGCTGGAGTTTCAAAATGCGGTGTGAGACATGCCCCATGGGAGTGAAGAATCTGATCGTTCCAAATAGTTGGTGGTTACTGTTGAGGCTCTTACTCATTATGCCAAGAGGAGAACTTTTACACACACACACACACACGCACACACACAAAAATGCAGACGGCTCATTTAACAATACTTAATAGCTCTTCGGTTCTCAAATGCTTGAGCTGTCATCCAGTTGAAATGTCCCACCCCTTTCTGTGCTTTCCTTTGAAGCGATAATCAAAAAACCCACCCAAACTCAACCTTTCCTTAAAAAGGACCTATTTTTTTTATTCACATATTTGACCTTGGCTTTTCCATCTCTACCGATAGTCCCAAAGGTGCTTTTTCCAAAAGGGAAATGGACTTTATTGGCGTTTTATTTTTCCTTTGAAAATGTTTAGCTTCTCATCCAAGGAGCTTCTGAAGAAGTGAAGAAGTTTCTTGGATGAGAAGCAAAACAATTTCAAAGGGAAAAAAAAACAAGAAAGTCCAGTTGCCTTTTGGAAAAAGCACCTTTGGGACAACCATGACCTGGATGACTGAGAAGCTAATGGACATCTTGTCAGGGTTCCAAGTAACACCCCCAATGAAAGAAGAGTTTCCTCAAAGTTCCCTTTTATTAGAGATGTGTCATATTGGCACATTTGGGAAAACCCGAATCTGAAAGTTTTCAGTTTTTCCCCATCCAAAAGAAAGTTCAAGTCCCTGTCCAGCACCCACATGCCCATCACATGATCCAATCAGGCACCATCCCAACTGGATATCCCACTCATACCACTCCAAATGCAGGGCAAGACATCCTTGACTCTGAGAAACGAATGTTATTTTGAGTATATCTGTCAGCATTCCAAGTGTCATGTAGAATTAAATCAGAATCCAAGGCAAAACGATCCTTAAAGTTCCAATTTAATAAATCAGACATCTTGGCATTATGCTATGAAATCCCAATACTGGAAATGACATGATCTTGTCCCCACACCCACAATCCATCACATGGTCCAATCTTCTTCTTCCATGCTAGCATCCACACCCAGCTGCTTCCGGTCAGGTGTGAAAGTATGGAGACAAAAGATGACCTTGGCTTCTAGTAAAGAATGAAAACAATACATTCCACAATCCTACTCCTTCTATTCCTCCCTCCCATCAACTATACTAATTAAACAGCATAATGGAATAAGAGAAAGTGTGGCAGGCCAAAATTCTAAAAGGAATATAAATGCAGGCCTGATAATATCTCTCACACTCCATATTTCCCCTCCCTATAATGCAAAAGATGGCTTCCAGGCCTGACACATTTCTTCTGATATGGCTTCATTTTAGCTCTGATGTGCCCACATTGACTTTCATCTCTTAGTCCCCCGACCCTAGTTTTAATCATCATTCCTTTAATGCCAAGGGGTCAATTATTATTTGGAGATCTACTCAGACGAAAGATGAAATGATGAATGAAACCAGCTGGCATCTTAATAATTAAAAGGAACACACAAATAGCAAAGGAAGAGAATGACTTCGATATTTTTTAAGTGTTGGTGCGAACAGACAAAAAGAAAGAAAGAAAAACAAATTCTAGGACATTTTTGACGGGATTAAAGATCAAGATTGTTAAAAGTAAAGGGAAGGAATGTAAAGTTGTCATATTTGATCCAGGTTAAAACAGATGTTAATCTTTCTAGTAACCCTTCCTAGGCTCTTGCAGATCAAGGAGAGTCAGTTCAAAATGACAAGGTTTTAAAGATGGGTTTATAAAGCAAATATCATCCATTTTTTCTACATTTGAGCAATGCCAGGTTTGGGGTTTATTTATCCATAGCAATATGGTATTTCTGCCCCATTTTCCTAGGCTGAGTTTTGTAGGGTTCCTGTAACATTTTTCAATCCATGAAGGTAGCTGAAGCTTGCCATGTTTTTGCTACAGCGGAATCAACATTCAGTGAACAGGTTTTAGCAGAAATGCGTCTCATTCTTCATTTCTTAATTCTTTCTTAAGCAGTCTCCAAGTTTGACCTGATCTTAAAAAAAATTTAATCATCCAGTCTCAGATTCTTCCTTTTCTTAAACAGAAGAATATTGTATCTGTCTCCCTGGGACATTAGGAGCTTAAGTAATGTAATTAGTTTAAGTGCTCTGGGAATGAAGCACAATTTTAAACACAATGTATTATTACCGAAAGGAGGGTATGACAATTTGGAAAAGGGGAAAAAAACAACACATTTTCACCTTGCCTAACATTAGACTCCCATCATTAATGTGAATCCTTAAAAAAGCAATTGTCATTGTCTGAGCCCCTGGGGAGATTATGTCTTTAAAAGCATAATGAAATATAAATATACAAATATAAAATGTAGGAAATCTTCTGATGACAGCACCAAAGGAATGATCTGTCCCAACACTTTCCATCTCATCTTCGGAAGATGTTTAGACCTTTGCAAGGATTCCGTAAAATTTCATTAGGTGTGCGGTTTCATTGAGTGGAAAGTGTTGGTTAATTAGTCAGGCAAAGCTGTTTGGTGGGGTAGTACCAGCAAAATGGCCTTAATTTTCCTAATTCCCTATCATTCTAATTATGACATGCATGTGTAATAATTTCATGTGTTTGTGTAATTTGTTTCAAAAAAGGTTTTTCCCCCAACATGGAGTACAACTGATGGAAGAGTTGAATTTTGAGATATGGAAAGAAAAATGCCCCTTAGGGCATTGCCCCTTAGGGCATTGCCCCTAATGCCCCTTAGGTTCCTTATGAAGCTGTGCGTTTGCACCAGTGGTGGAATTCAAATAATTTAACAACCGGTTCTCTGCCCTAATGATTTCTTCCAACAACCAGTTCACCAAACTGCTCAGAAAGTTAACAACCGGTTCTCCTGGAGTGGTATGAACTGGCTGAATCCCACCACTGGTTTGCACAATAAATTAAAACAAAACTGCCACAGAGCAGTTATGCCCACTTTGAACAAACTAGAGTTGGTCTCTAGATCTCTGTCCTCAAAAGCTACTACAGTTAGTAGGGTGGTCCTGGTTCATATGTCCATCAAGTAGCCTCTCTAAGCAAATCGTGAACTTCCGACACCCTGCTCCTGAAAGAGCAATAGCAATAGCAGTAAGACTTATATACCGCTTCATAGTGCTTTCAGCCGTCTCTAAGCAGTTTACAGAATCAGCATATCGCCCCCACAGTCTGGGTCCTCATTTCACCCACCTCGGAAGGATGGAAGGCTGAGTCAACCTTGAGCCGGTGAGATTTGAACCGCCGAACTGCAGATAACAGTCAGCTGAAGTGGCCTGCAGTACTGCACCCTAACCACTGCGCCACCTCGGCTCTTAAGAACCTTAAATTGATATTCTTCTTGTTGTTGGTAGTTGTGAAGTCATATCTGACCCATCGCGACCCCATGAACAATGCTCCTCTAAGCCTTCCTGTCTTCTACCATCCCCTGGAGTCTGTTTAAGCTTAGGCCTACTGCTTTGGTGACTCCATCCAGCCACCTCATTCTCTGTCGTCCCCTTCTTTTGCCCTCCATCTTTCCCAGCATGAGGCTCTTCTCCAGTGAGTCGTTCCTTCTCATTTGGTGGCCAAAGTCTTTGAGTTTCCTCTTCAGGATCTGGCCTTCTAAAGAGTAGTCAGGGTTGATCTCCTCTAGGAGTGACCAGTTTGATCGCCTTACAGTCCAAGCGACTCACAGGAGTCTTCTCCAGCACCATAGTTCAAAGGCCTCCATTCTTTGGCACTCAACTTTCCTTATAGTCTTTTACCCTCTCCTTCTTCACCTACATCAAGAGGCTCTTTAGTTCCTCTTCACTTTCTGCCATTAGAGTGATATCATCTGCATATCCAAGGTGGTTGATATTTCTCCGGGCAATCTTAATTCCAACTTTTGAGTCATCTAGCCCAGCCTTTGAATTGAAATTCTAGTCCAGGCCAAAAGTCCTGACCAACATTATGTTCGTTTCTCTATACCTAAATTCAAGGAAGTCATCCTGAATCAATGCTTGCAAATACCTCTTAAGATGAATTTTAGGAAGGAGAGCAAAAGCTTGCATTTTATGTTTTGACGTTGTGTTATTGATTGTGGAGGAGGGAGTTGGTGCTTTTCACCTGAATACGTTTTCGGTTTCCATGTCTGGCAGTGTCTGGTTACACAACATTCCTTAATGGCTTAGCTTCTGATTTCCTCTGTGTTTGTGACCTCCTTCCTTTATCCTTCCAGGTTTCAGCAAGGGGGGGGGGGAGCCTTTCTCAGTTTTTTTTTAAAGTAATCAATACCCCCCGCTGCTGGCTGTCACTCATATTTGGCACACTTCTAAATTATTTAACGGTCTCTCTTGAGCCATATAAAATTTCTATTGCATTTGTCAATTGCCTGATCAATAGTTCATTTTTCTTTCTTCCAAAGACGCACATGGTGTGTTGAACTTGGAAGACTAACTTTCTTTAAGAGAGAAAAGGGGTGATTTAAAAAAAAAAAAACAAGGAAGGAACCAGAGTTAGCCACAAGTTTCAAGAAACACAGTCGCTCCCCCATATGTCACCGAAGTGAATTCCCTTATCTCCATGCGCACCGCTTCGTGGGTTTTTTTTTTCTCTTCAGGGCCCTCCATCCATCCTTCCCTCTGTGCTTTCTTATATTTTATTTTATTCTGCCTCTGCGTCCCTGTGACCTTTTCACCCTCTGCCGCAGAAGATGCTCGCACCAGAGGACTCTTTTGAACATCCAGCACTAATGACATCTGACATTTAAGTCAACTTTAAAGAAATCTCTGCAAAGCCAGCCCCTAAAGCTTAGAGTCTCCCGGAAGGCGGTGTATTGACATTGACATTCTCAGCTGACAATAATCATCCCACTAAGATACCTTGAGTTGGGATCCTCACCAATCTGGTGTTTTCTTCCACTTTTGAAATAAAATTGTGTGTGTGTATGTGTACACACAGACACACACACACAGACCAGGGATGTGCAGTCACTAGAGGCAAGGGAGGCAGGGCCTCACCAGTCTCCTCAGGGAAAGGAAAGGATTTTAAATAATTTTCTTAAAATACTTAAAGCCAGGGTAGTTGCTACCAGATTTCAAGTCACAGTGGCTTGGTGTCTGCTCTCAGTATTAACTAGGAGGAGGCCAGAGAACTAGGGGCCTCTTTTGCATAAGGAATTTTTCGCCTTTTAAGAATTAAGCAAGGGTTAACAAGCAAAGAATTCCTTATGCAAATGAGGCACGTATTCTCTCGCCTCCTGTAGAGGGCATTTTTAGAGGCTTTTTAGAGTTCTCTGGGAGCAACTAGCTCAGTCTGACAGAGCTCTGGCTTTTCAAGAGGGGAGGGCAGGGCAGGGCAGGCAGAAGCAGAGTTGAAATCGTCTCTGAAACAGCTGGAAAAGGTGCGTGTGTGGGGAGGTGGGAGGAATTCAAAAAGTTTGATTGGAAGGCAGCAGGGGAAGTGGGAGGGTATGGCAGAGGAGCTGCTTTCAAGCCTTTGGAAAATATATCCAATCCAACTTCTGTGTTTGTGTTTGAGAGTGAGTGAATGAGAGAGGGATCGAAGTTCTCTGTGTGCGTGTGTCTGTTTGAGAGAGGGGGGAGGGAGGGAGAGAGGGAGGAAGGAGCGGGAGGGAGAAGAAAAAGAATGGGAAAACTTATTTTGCAAGGGGGAAAAATGCTGTCGCTTTAAATCGGAACTGAGCATGCCTGGCTGTGGAATTCTGGGAGTTGAAGTCCACAAGTCTAAAAAGTGCCTCAACAGGGCTAAAGCTGACCGCACGTCACTGACACAGACACACGCACAGACACACACACACACACACACACATATGCCTATCATATCCTAAGTACAGTTTGGATATACACATATATATGTATACTTATTTTACTATTTATATGTTATATTTATGCTGATAAATAAATAAATAAATACTTGGGCATACCAGGGGTTGTGACTTTAAAGTATGTATGTGTGTATGTATGTATGTGTGTGTGTGTGTATGTATATATATATATATATATATATATATATATATATATATATATATATATATATATATATATATATTTGTTTATTTATTTAAAGTCACAACCCCTGGTATGCCCAAATATGGGAGGAAGGTCACACTTCCCTTCTCTGTCCTTCGGCTCGTCACAAGAGACCATCCAGACAGAAACCCAATATTTTTTACTGTTGCCTTTTTGTTACATTTGTTATATTTGTGCTGATAAATAAATAAAGGGAGACTAGTATAGATCTATTTCAAGCTATTTAGCTCTCATCAGCTAGCCATACCCTCGCTGGGAATCGAACCTGTGCTCTATTGCCTCTCAGGCAGATGTGTTAACCATTGAGCTACAGAGCTCGACTCCTTATGTGTGACTCCTTATGTGTGACTTTAAATATATACCTTTCACCCTGGCCTGGCTGATAAGGAGTCGAGCTCTGGAGCTCAATGGTTAACACATCTGCCTGATGTGGGGACGGACGGACGGATGGATGGATGGATGGACAGATGGACGGATGGATGGATGGATGATAGGCTATCCAAAGTAAAGTTTCTTTATTTCTTCTTCTTTAAAACAGCCTTTCTGGTAGAATGCATGAAATCAGTTAGCCCTGTAGCTGGGGGGGGGGGGGGGGGGGGAGAGAGAGATTGTACAAAGCCATGTCAGCTTAGCCAAGCCAAACATCCTGGCAGAATGAGACAGTTTGAATGCTTTTCTTGCTTTAGGCAAAAATGAAGGAATTAAAGGACCGAAAGCAAGAAAAGCTCCTTGCCGCCGTTCAACAAGGTGAACATCAAAGCTCAAAGCCCCGGCTGTTGCAGTTTGGTGGCTTCCATAAATGTTTTAATTTTAAGGAGCTGCTGATCTCAGCGGTTAATTGGGGGGGGGGGAGTTTGAGCTTGCATCCAGGAAAACAGCCTGAAGGAGAAATCAAAACCGATGGGCCACAGAAGCCACCATATTGTTTGGTCTCCAGTATATTTTAGGACATGTGTCAAAAGAAAGACTAGGAATTATTGATAAGTCTCCGGATGTTCAGTATGGTTTCCTGGGACTCACTAGATTCATATCAAGACTACAGTAGAATATGCACTAGGCCAGATCCGATAATGATGAGGGAGCCAATGACTAAACCCAGTCCAGATCCTCACCTCCATTGGATGTTACTCGTGATCCAAAGCAGTGGTGGGTTTCAAAAATTGTTCGAACCTACTCTGTGGGTGTGGCCTTTGTGGGAGTGGCTTGCTGTCCATGTGACTGGATGGGAGTGGCTTGCCGCCCATGTGACCGGATATGAAGATGCCGACGACACTTGTCAGAACCACCTTAAATTACCTCACACACAGCACCGGCATGCATAAGAATAGGATGTAAACGTGTTTTTTAAAAGGCATCTTTGGTTTGCGTTAAAACAACTTCAACACACGCAATGTTCTGATTGCCCCGCAAACTCAGTAGTCATCCTTACCTTTCACAGAGGCCCTGAGTTTTATAAATATGAGCATGATAGTGTAGAATAATCCTATCCAAGGACCAGTGGTGGGTTTCAAAAAAAATTTGGAACCTCTTCTGTAGGTGTGGCCTGCTTTCCGGGTCCATTGGTGGAACCTCTTCTAACCGGTTCGGTAGATTTGACGAACCGGTTCTACCGAATAGGTGCGAACTGGTAGGAACCCACCCCTGATCCAAAGGCAAAGAGGTGAGACAATTTCTAGCTATAGGCGAAAGAATCACAAAAGTAATCAGTCTTCTCTTTTTGTTCTCACAGTGCAAACAATATCCAAGATTCTATCAAATGTTAGAAGTTTGGCTACAAAGAGGTAGAAGGGACTCGGTGGTGGTTAACTGAGGATTTAACTTGTGGGTTAGAAACACTTTAATATTTTTTTTAGAAAGTCATGGATTTTCCTATCTTGTTTTACACGAATGTTCAGACATCCTGGGTGGCCCACATGCTAGGGACTTTATTTTATAGATTGTAAGAAAATTATTTATGAACTTGCTACTTACAAATTGAGATGGACAGAAGACAAATCTAGGGAGGGAGGGAGGGAGGGAGGAGGGAGGGAGGGAGGGAGGGAGGGAGGGAGGGAGGGAGGGAGGGAGGAAGGAAGGAAGGAAGGAAGGAAGGAAGGAAGGAAGGAAGGAAGGAAGACAGGGAAGGAGAGAGGAAAGCAGAGGTGGTATTCAGCAGGTTCTGACCAATTCTGGAGAACCGATAATGGAAATTTTGAGTAGTTCAGAGACCTGGTAAATACCACTTTTGACTGGGCCCACCCCCATCTCCTGAGTCCCTGCTGATCGGAAGAAAATGGGGATTTTGCAGTAACCTTTCCCTGGAGTGGTGAGGGAATATAGATTTTACAGTTTCTTTCTCCTGCTATGCCCACCAAGCCATGGCCACCAAGCTATGCTACACTCACCAAGCCAAACCCACAGAACCGGTAGTAAAAAAATATTGAATCTCACCACTGGAGGGAAGGAAGGGAGGAAGGAAGAAAGGAAGGAAAGAAGGAAGGGGAAGGGAAGGGAGGAAGGAAGGAAGGAAGGAAGGAAGGAAGGAAGGAAAGAAAGAAAGAAAGAACGAAAGAAAGAAGGAAAGAAGAAAGAAAGAAAGCAAAGAAAGAAAGAAAGAAAGAAGAGGGAGACAGAGAGAAAGAAAAAAGAAGGAAAGAAAGAAAAAAGAAGGAAAGAAAGAAAGAAGAAAGAAAGAAATTATTACTCTCCCCTTATATCTTGTCTGCTGGCCACAGAGAATCACCCTAATAGTAAGTGGCTTTATAAATTATACAATCAATCAATCAGTCAGTCAGTCAAGAATGGAGGATATTGGACCAATGTTTGGAATCTTGAGGCAGGTCCAGAGACTAAGATGGTCTTCCTTCTACTGGCTAATCCTGTGTTTGAAAGGTTGTCAAAACACGGCCCTCTCTTGGAAGGCATTATTGCAAAATGGGAGCTCGTACAGCACTCCATTCAAGGGAAAAAAAACCGGTCAGGAGGTCAATCTGTGTCTGTCCACTCTGTAATATAAAGCCCAGAGATATTGATGTAGTGCAAAAGAGGTAATGCTTCCGAAGTGTCCAATTTGTAGCCACACTTACAGATCAATAGAACTTGGCTTGGCTCCATCGGTGTTGAGTGGCCAAACTTCTAGCATCCATAAATCTGTCGAGCTTCCCTGATTTATGCCGCAGGAGGACCTTGTCGGTCTTCTGCACTGCGAGGTGATTTAGCCAACTGCTGACCCATCAGCCCCATGGCTTTTAGCTTTGATTCTTTCCACCTTGTTCTGCATTTTTGCAGAGCAGCTGTTCAATGACTAATTATGATGAACTTCAAACCTGGTGCTTTTTCGTGAATTGTTTGGAGGAGATGATGGAGTTGTAGGCATGGAAACCCAGGTTAGCTTTTCCACTCTGGATTGCTCTAGCCACCTTAGCTAATCACATCGGACACTTTAATTGCAAAAAAGACAAGGAGGTGGCCTTCAAGAATTATCTGGTCTTCTGGGTGTATCACACCCAGAGAATCTACAGTATTACTGTAGCGTATAAGATGCTCCAAAGTATGATGCACCTAGCTTTTGGGGAGGAAAACAAGGGGGCAAAATCTGCTAAGGAGCCGGGGTGGCGCAGTTGTTAAATGCAGCACTGCAGGCTACTTCAGCTGACTACAGTTCTGCAGTTTGGCTGTTCAAATCTCACCGGCTCAGGGTTGACTCAGCCTTCCATCCTTCCGAGGTGGGTGAAATGAGGACCCAGACTGTGGGGGCGATATGCTGACTCTGTAAACCGCTTAGAGAGGGCTGAAAGCCCTATAAAGCGGTATATAAGTCTAACTGCTATTGCTATTGCTATTGCTTCTGCCTCCCAGCAATTTGCCTCCTTGCAACAAACAGCAAACAGTACAGACAATATAGAGTCGAAGTGGCGCAGTGGTTAGGGTGCAGTACTGCAGGCCACTTCAGCTGGCTGCTATCTGCAGTTCAGCGGTTCAAATCTCACCGGCTCAAGGTTGACTCAGCCTTCCATCCTTCCGAGGTGGGTGAAATGAGGACCCAGACTCTGGGGGCAATATGCTGACTCTGTAAATCGCTTAGAGAGGGCTGAAAGCCCTATGAAGCGATATATAAGTCTAACTGCTATTGCTATTGCTATTGCTATAATATACACTGTTTGTAGTGTTACATTTCAAACAATACTTGTACAGATGCTGTTAAAATTGATGTGCTTTCTGGAAGTATAGTTATTCTCTGCTATTTAATAGAAGATACAATAGCACTGGGCCTCTTCAGATCAAGCATTTATTTTAAAAAGCTTCTTCTTCATTTTGTTAAGCTGTCTAGAACCATAAGAAAGCAGTCTTTAAAAAATAAGTCTAATAATTTCAATGTTCTATAGGCATTTATAGCTATTGACTTATCTTCTTGCAGCAAACAGCAAACAGCCTGATTAGCACAAGAAAAAAAATCTCCGATGCCTCCCAGAAATTTGCCTCTTGAGGCAAACAGCAAGTTTCACTTTCAGTTTAAGCTCAGGGCTCCCGATCATCAGCTGTTTCAGGCTGCAGGATTGTTATAGCCTATTGCAGCCTCGGCAAGCCCCATTTTCCCCATTTACTGCAAGGAGGTAAATTGCTGGGAGACAGAGGCCAAAGGATGGGGGACTGTGGGTGGGTGGAGCTACATTCAATGTATAAGATGCGCCCAAATTTTCACCCTCTTTTAGGGGGGTAAAAAGGTGCGTCTTATACTCCGAAAAATACAGTATATGCCGAAAGGAGTTTATGATGGCAAGCTCTGGTAGAGAAGTACATATTAAATAATGTACAAGGTCAAAGCATTGAGAGGATTTAGGTAATACCAAGAGAAGAGATTATCTGTAGCTCAGGGATGAACTGGAAAGTCCTTGGTGCTCTCTGAGCTTGGATGTTTGCGTGGAAAAGTCTCTATCTCTATCTCTATCTCTGTCTCTCTGTCTCTCTGTCTGTCTCTGTCTCTCTCACTCTCTTTCTCTCTCTATCTCTATCTCTCAATCTCTCTATGTGTGTCTGTCTGTCTGTCTGTCTGTCTGCCTGTCTCTGTCTCTGTCTGTCTCTCTCTGTCTCTCTCTGTCTCTCTCTCTGTGTTTCTCTCTCTCTGTCTCTCTCTCTGTCTCTGTCTGTCTGTCTGTTTCTCTCTCTCTCTCTCTCTCTCTCTCTCTCTCTCTCTCTCTCTCTCTCTCTCTCTCTCTCTCTCTGTCCCTCCCTGGAAACATAAGTCCCAGTGAAACACAACAATGCATACCAATTAATACACAAATACGGCAGATTTTCTGAAGGGGGCCTAGCATCTTTTACCCACAGTGCATAAAAAATGAGCTGCACGCCGTTTGCACAAAGAACGATGCACAATTGTTTTCTTCCCAACAAATGTTTAAAATATTTATTGGGAAAGCCGTATGGAGGAGACAAATTCTAAGGGAGGATGAAACCCGTTTAGAAAGGGAATATAGAGAGAAAACGCATTAAGGAAGTCTTCAGAATCTCCCCACCCCCTTTTCTCCCCCCCCTCCAATCTCTCCCAGTCTTCCGCTCTCCAGAGGCAGCTTCTTCCTTTGATCATTGCAGATCTATACTGACATGTCCCAGTCCAACTTTTGCTCTCTAATATTCCACAGCTCAGAGCTCACCGCAAGAGATACCTGTATTATCTCTCCGGGTGAAGAATTGCTCCCCATTTCTCAGAGACCAACGTTGCGTCACCGTTAGTGGTGAAAGGTTGCGCTTTGGGACAGAGGTGCTTTACCTAAGATCGGTTTTCTGGTTTGGCAAGAGAATTTTGCTAAAAAGTCCCTCCATTGTTTCTTAGAACACATGTTCTTTAATTGTTCTAAAGAACCATTAACCAGTGGAACTGCTTGCCTCCAGAAGTTGTCAGTGCTCCATCACTAGAGGTTTTCAAGAAGAGATTGGACAGCCATTGGTCCAGAATGGTATAAGGTCTCCTGCTTGAGCAGGGAGTTGGACTAGAAGATCTCTGGAGTCTCCTCCTCCTCACCACCTTATTTTTCCTCCTCCTCCTCCTCCTCCCCTTCCTCCTCCTCCTCCTCTTCTTCTTCTTCTTCTTCTTCTTCTTCTTCTTCTTCTTCTTCTTCTTCTTCTTCTTCTTCTTCTTCTCCTCCTCCTCCTCCTCCTCCTCCTCCTCCTCCTCCTTCTTCTTCTTCTTCTTCTGTTTTTGGTGTCTATGTGCATGGCTGGGACTAGGAGAATCTTGGCAAGGCTGAGAGCAGCTAAGATATTGTGAGGAACCAGTGCTGAAATTCAATTTTTTTTACTACCGGTTCTGTGGGCGTGACTCGGTGGCCATGGTGTGGCTTGGTGGGCATGGCAGGGGAAGGATACTGCAAAATCTCCATTCCCACCCCACTCTGGGACCAGCCAGAGGTGGCATTTGCCGGTTCTCTGAACTACTCAAAATTTCTGCCACCAGTTCACCAAACTACTCAAAACTTCCACTACTGGTTCTCTGAACTACTCAAAATTTCTACTACTGGTTCTCTGAACTACTCAAAATTTCTACTACTGGTTCTCTGAACTACTCAAAATTTACGCCACCAGTTCACCAAACTACTCAAAACGTCCACTGCTGGTTCTCTGAACTACTCAGAATTTCCGCCACCAGTTCACCAAACTACTCAAAACTTCCATTATTGGTTCTCTGAACTATTCAAAATTTCCGCCACCAGTTCACCAAACTACTCAAAATTTCTGGTACCGGTTCTCTGAACTACTCAATACTTTCACTACCGGTTCTCTGATCTACTCAAAATTTTCACTACCGGTTCTCCAGAACCTGCTAGATTTCACCCCTGTGAGGAACCCTCCACAAGACCTTCCACAAGAGGACCCAAGACACAAAACGGCCATAGGTGTGAGAAGGGGGATTTGCTTTCTCCTCTCCCTGCATCAATCTGACTTTCTCTTTTTTTTCTCTCTCCCTTTGGGGGATTCCAATTTCGCATGTCAAGTAAAAGCGTTTCTGAAAAATGCACGACTGGCCAAGAATGCACGCGATACCTCCAAGGCCTAAAACCCGAGAAGAGCTTTCGGAGTCTGAATATACTATTCTGTCTGGAAAAAAAAAACAGAGAGAAAACCTTTCCTGGTGGGGGTTGGGGCAGGGGGTGGGGTGGGGGTTAAGGGAAATCGTAGAGATTGGTTGCTTGATGGGATTCCGTAAGAATCTAAATGTCTTTCCAGCTGCAACAAGCCCTTCGTGTAAAGAGCAGCACTTCGAAATGTCAAGGTTTCAAGTGGGGGGGGGGAAAGCATTGTTCTGTTATACACACATCCAGGAAGATTATAAAGAAGAAGAAGAAGAAGAAGAAGAAGAAGAAGAAAAAGAAGAAGAAGAAAAAGAAGAAGAACGAGGAGGAGGAGGAGGAGAAGGAGAAGGAGAAGAAGAGGAGGGGGAGGAGGAGAGGGAGGAGGAGGAGGAGGAAGAAGAAGAAGAGGAGGGAGGAGGAGGAGGGGGAGGAGGGGAGGAAGAGGGGGAGGGGGAGGAAGAAGAAGAAGAAGAGGAGGAGGAGGAGGGGGAGGAGGAGGAGGAGGAAGAAGAAGAAGAAGAGGAGGAGGAAGGGGAGGAGGAGGAGGAGGGGGAGGAGGGGGAGGGGGAGGAGAGGAAGGAGGAGGGGGAGGAGAGGAGGGAGGAGGAGGAGGGGGAGGAGGAGGAGGAAGAAGAAGAAGAAGAGGAGGAGGAGGGGGAGGGGGAGGAGGAGGAGGGGGAGGAGGAGGAGGAAGAAGAAGAAGAAGAGGAGGAGGAGGAGGGGGAGGAGGGGAGGAAGAGGGGGAGGGGGAGGAAGAGGGGGGAGGAGAGGGAGGAGGAGGGAGGAGGAGGAGGAGGAAGAAGAAGAGGAGGAGGAAGAAGAGGAGGAGGAGGGGGAGGGGGAGGAGGAGGAGGGGGAGGAGGAGGAGGATGAAGAAGAAGAAGAGGAGGAGGAGGAGGGGAGGAAAAGGAGGAGGAGGAGGGAGGAGGAGGAAGAAGAAGAAGAGGAGGAGGAGGAGGAGGAAGAAGAAGAGGAGGAGAAGGAGGAAGAAGAAGAAGAAGAAGAAGAAGAAGAAGAAGAAGAAGAAGAAACGTTTAGGTGTGCACTCAAATTACACGTTTTATAGAGCTATTCAGAGCCAAAACCAGAAAGTTGCGGTCTCAAGGGTTCTGACACTTTCAACAGACATTCCAAGTTTCTGTTAGGAAGAGGTTTAGCGAGTTTCCAAAGAGACTGTTTTGCTCCATTTGTCTTGAAAAAAAAACGCCGGCTTCGGTGAGTTGATGCTGAATGCTTATGTCCCCATAGCTTCGACACCGCAATGCCCTAGAACAACAACAGACAAAAGCCATGCATTATGTTACATTTGGGTTTCCCCGATCCTGCTTTCTATGGAAGGTTCAAGTGCAAGCGACTCTCTGAAGTCACCCATAAACGAACATTTATTAAACCAAGGGTGGGAGAAACAGTGGTTGTCTAGGTTGTTAGGCTACCCCGTTTTCTCTTCTTTGGCCATGAACAATGTCCAAAGGAGCTGAAGTTCAATGTCCTGTTAAAAAAAAAAAAGCTGTAGGTTCCTCATTCCTGAAGAATTAAGTATCTGCCTTCTACTTCAAAGTCCTGTGTGTGGTTCAGAGGTGGTATTCAGCAGGTTCTGACCAGTTCTGGAGAACCGGTAGCAGACATTTTGAGTAGTTCAGAGAACCGGTAAATACCGTCTCTGACTGGCTCCATCCCAGAGGTGGGTTCTTACCAGTTCGCACCTGTTCGGTAGAACCGGTTCGTCAAATCTACCGAACCGGTTAGAAGAGGTTCTACCAGTGGACCCGGAAAGCAGGCCACACCTACAGAAGAGGTTCCAAAATTTTTTGAAACCCACCACTGACACACACACACACACACACACACACACACACACACACACACACCCCTACACACACAGACAGACTCACAAAGAGAGAGAAAGAGAAAGAAAGGAAGAAGGAAAAAAGAAAAAAAGAAAGAAAAAGTGAGAGAGAGATGAAAGAAAAAAAGGAAAAAGGGACAGAGAGACAAAAGGAAGAGGGGAGAGAGAGAGAGAGAGAGAGAGAGAGAACACATGGTCGACAAGCCACTCCCACCAGGTCATATGGCCAGCAAGCCACTCCCACAAAGGAGGCCACACCCACAGAGCAGGTTCGAAAAAATGTTGAAACCCACCACTGCTCCACCCCCATATATTCTCTGCCTCCTGAGTCCCAGCTGATTGGGCGGGAATGGAGATTTTACAGTATCCTTCGCCTGCCATGCCCACCATGCCACGCCCACTAAACAATGCCATGCCCACCAAGCCACACCCACAGAATCAATAGTAAACAATTTTGAATCCCACCATTGATGTGATTGGAGCTTCAATGATCACACAACAAAGAGTCAGCTCTATGTTCTAACGAATCAACAAGTCAGACTATATTTTACTTGGAAACCACTTCTGGACTTTGTGCTTGAGGTGGGGGGGGGGGAATGAAACTTGGAATATATTTCAAGCTGATGTATTTGTGTTACTGCCAACCTTTCAAGGTGGACCAGAGTAGAAAACCAAAGTTATCAATACTATTTTTGTTACAAGGTTTAGAATAGAATAAAATAACAGAGTTGGAAGGGACTTTGAAGGTCTTCTAGTCCAACCTCCTGCTTAGGCAGGAAACCCTACACCACTTCAGACAAATGATTATCCAACATCTTCTTAAAAACCTCCAGTGTTGGAGCATTCACAACTTCTGGAGGAAAATTGTTCCATTGATTAATTGTTCTCACTGTCAGGAAATTCCTCCTTAGTTCTACTTTGCTTCTCTCCTTGATTAGTTTCCATCCATTGCTTCTTGTCCTGCCTTGGGGTGCTTTGGAGAATAGATTGACTCCCTCTTCTTTGTGGCAGCCCCTGAGATATTGGAAGACTGTTAGCGTGTCTCCCCTAGTCCTTCTTTCCATTAAACTAGACATACCCAGTTCCTGCAACCGTTCTTCATATGTATCAGCCTCCAATTCCCTAATCATCTTTGTTGCTCTTCTCTGCACTCTTTCTAGAGTCTCAACATCTTTTTTACATCGTGGTGACAAAAACTGAATTCCGTATTCCAAGTGTGGCCTTACCAAGGCCTTATAAAGTGGTATTAACCCTTCACGTGATCTTCATTCTATCCCTCTGTTGATGCAGCCTAGAAATATGTTGGCATTTTTTGCAACTGCTGCATACAGCTGGCTCCTATTTAAATGGTTGTCCACTAGGACTCCAAGATCCCTCTCACAGTTACTACTATTGAGCAAGGCACCACCTATACCGTACCTGTGCATTTTGTTTCCCTTGCCTAAATATAGAACCTTACTCTTTTCCCCATTGAATTTCATTTTGTTAGATAGCACTCAATGTTCAAGTTTGTCAAGAGCTTTCTGTCTCTTAAGCTTGTCTTCTGGAGTGTTGGCTATTTTAGTTTAGAGTAACAGAATCTTGCAGTTCTAAATACACTTTCTTTCTCTCTTCTTTTGCCTGCATAAGAACTAAGAAGGATCCTGTCTGGGATATCTTCTCAGATCACATTTCTGCTCCAGATTTCAGATTCCTTTTATCCGACTGTTGTCTTGGTTATGTCTCTTTCTCCTGTTCCTTCGTCCCAATGCAATTACAAAGGTGCCATATCGTATCGCCTCCAAAGTTGGCTTCTGCTTTTGCTTTTGGTGGAACTGGGCAACTATATGCGTTAAAAGGAAGTTCCTTGATCTTTGATAAAGATCAAAATCATTGGAAAAAGATCGAAAATTGGCTGGAGGCAATAACAAGGGTTAAAATAGAATGGAAACCTGAAGTTTTTTTATTAGGAATTATGTCGGTGAAATACAAAAAAGAAATCCAATATTTAATACTACATATACTTACAGCAGCAAGGATCGCCTTTGCCCAGAAATGGAAAAACAAACTAACCCCAAATGAAGATGAAATAATGATAGATTATGGACTGTACCGAAATGGATAAATTAACAAAAGAAATACAGGGAAAGGAAGAATCAGAATTCTACCTGGTATAGGTGGATGGAGGAAAGAAACAAAAATCAATGAAAGAATATAACAAAACTCAAAAATAATAGTTATGAGTAAAATAAGAGGGTTAAGAATGGTGAAATCTAAATGAAATACGATAGAAGGGGAAATGATATAAGGTGAGCGGTATCGATTGATGATTGCTAAGATTAAAAAAACAGGAAGTTCCTGTTCGTACCGTATTGTATAAATGGGGTGTACGTCTAATTTTTGTGTGTGTGTATTTTACATGTTTGCTAATAAAAATCTTTTTTTTTAAAAAAAAGGAAGTTCCTTAAAGAAATTCAAAGGCTCTTGGGAGATGACAGAATTCAGCTGACCCAAAACGGAGTGTTTGTGGCCTGGCATTTGTTGATATAGACCAGTGTCACATTGTCTGCATTCTTGCCATTCTCATTTATCAAAACACCATGTCAGCCTCCTGTGAAAAAAAAAACAGCTTGTAACTGCTTTGGCTGATATTCCAAACAAACAGAAGCATGGATAGCAGATTCTCCAAAAAAAGAAAGATTTGACCTTTGTTCAGAAAACCAGTAGGAAATAATAAATGGATAGACCAGAATCGTACCTTTTTTTTTGTTTAGACCTTCTAACAAATCAAATAACCAAGATAACTAACAAGTCAGAGAACATTAAAGGACCCCACTGTCCTCCTCCTCCTCCTCCTCTCCACAAACCCCATTCTCTTCTACTACTGATGATGTTACCTAGTTGGGTCATGCAACATCTAGAGCCGAGGTGGCACAGTGGTTAAATGCAGGACTGCAGGCTACTTCAGCTGACTGCAGTTCTGCAGTTCGGCTGTTCAAATCTCACCGGCTCAGGGTTGACTCAGCCTTCCATCCTTCCGAGGTGGGTGAAATGAGGAACCAGATTGTTGTTGGGGGCAATATGCTGACTCTGTAAACCGCTTAGAGAGGGCTGAAAGCCCTATGAAGCGGTATATAAGTCTAACTGCTATTGCTATCTACCAAGAAAACAACTAAGCTCATCAAAGACCCCACAATTCAGCCCCGAGCTACAAATATTGAGACCTTCTTCTAAACTTGCTCACAAGTACATGCATGCTATATTTACCCTCTGCTCATTAGGTCTGGGCCAAAGCATGACTCAGATTTTCAACTAATCATCTATATCTTGGGGGCATGTCTGTATATAGAATTATCATATGATAAATACTCAGAATGGTATTTCGTCCCCTTAAGGTCCGCCGTAAATCCACTATGTGTCTTACGTTAAAAGGGTAAGGCAGCATCACAATCAGTAGAACACCTACATCATAACCCTAAACCCCCCCCCCTTACTTTGGTTTGTGAGCCGCCCTGAGTCCCTTTGGGAATAGGGCGGCATAGAAATGCAATAAATCAAATCAAACCAAATCAATTTTTTATAGTTTACATTACAGACCATGGCTTGGTTTGCTCCAGAGGTGGGTTCCTACCAGTTCGCACCTATTCGGTAGAACCGGTTCATCAAATCTACCAAACCGGTTAGAAGAGATTCCACCAGTGGACCCGGAAAGCAGGCCACACCTACAGAAGAGGTTCCAAAATTTTTTGAAACCCACCACTGGCAAGGACCTTGTAAATTGACAGCTTTAAGACTTGCATGCTTCAATGCCAGAGTTTCTGAATAGCTACTTGGACTGACCTAAGGACTAATTCATAATTTCATATCCGGTCACATGGGTGGCAAGCCACTCCCATCTGGTCACATGGGTGGCAAGCCACTCCCACAAAGGAGGCCACACCCACAGAGTAGGTCCCAACCATTTTTGAAACCCACCACTGGTTTGCTCATCAAGGAAGCTCTGATCTAACCAGAGTTTCATCTTAGTTTATTGGTTTCTAGCAAAAGACTCTGCCACAAACCCTGATTCGCAAGTTAAAAATGGCTGGACCACACAGTGACAACCTAAACCAGAAGCAATCAACTTTCTTTATGGTTGTGCAGATATGGAGGGAATGAGTGAACTCAGGACATCATTATTGGCGCCAGATATTTTATTTCCCTTTCATTGGTCAACAATCAATTCCATGGAAAAGATAATTGTCCACAAATCTTCAGTCTTCAGTCATCTGGGGAAAATGGTTTTCTTCCATTGAAGGAGGGTTGACCGAGAAAAATGCAATTCTGAAATCTTGACCAGAGATTTCTTTCTTTCTTTCTTTAAGATAAAAATAAAGACAGTGGGTTTTCTAGTCACTTTGACAGATGGCAATTATTTATTTTAATAAACATTATCTCTTCCCACTCTTGTTTGTTACAGAGGAAAGAAGGAAAGGATAAGATGGAAGGAAAGGAAGATCAGAGAAAGAAGAATAGAAAAGGACATTGGGAAGGGAGGGAGGGAGGAAAGAAAGAAGGAAAAGATCAGATGGAAGGGAGAGAAGGGAGAGAGGAAGATCAGAGAAAAGAAGAATAGAAAAAGAAATTGGAAAGGGAGGGAGGGAGGGAAGAAGGAAGGAAGGAAGGAAGGAAGGAAGGAAGGAAGGAAGGAAGGAAGGAAGGAAGTTGTAACTGGGTTCCAGAGTTAGTTGTGCTGAAAATGGTATCAGCTAACCAGTAGGGGGAGATCTCAGGCAGGCCAGCACACTATCAGTTTGACTGCTGTAAATAAAATATTATTTACACTGTTAGTAAACTGCCATAAGTTATTCTGAGGGTTGTGAAAACGGCTTTTCCCTACTCAACATTCCCTGCAGGGATTCTGCTGCATTCCACAATTATGTTCCCCCTAGGTCCATTAAACTCTCCTTTACTGCGTAATATGATTATATGGTCCGTTGGCCTGCAGGAGCCTCCAGAGACGCTGGCATCCTAGCCAGGTGACTCCATACAACAACATTGGAGATTCAGAAAATAGCAGGTGGGAGAAATCAAAGCTAGGCAGAATGGATGGGTGTAAAGTGGAAAGGTTTTGCAAGGGGTGTTGCTATCCTTGCTATCGTTGTTCTTTTTGGGGTGTAGAGAATTCCTCCTCTGTTGCCAAACCATAATCAAAAGGTTCTCTAACTCTAGGAAAGAGAGGGAGAAGGAAATATAGGTCTCTTTTGATGTCCATCTAAAGAAGGTGGGCTCAAAGAGAATTACTAGTGAATACTAGATCATTCATGAATAATGGATCTTCTCCTTCTCCCTCTCCCTCTCCCTCTCCCTCTCCCTCTCCTTCTCCTTCTCCTTCTCCTTCTTCCTCTTCCTCTTCTCCCTCTTCCTTTTCTCCTCCTCCTCCTCCTCCTCCTCCTCCTCCTCCTCCTCCTCCTTCTTCTTCCATCAAGTTCTGGAAGACAGCTATGAAGTCTCCCCTAATCCTTCTCTTTGATAGGCGAGACATACCTAGTTCCCACAACCCTTCATCACACAATTTAATCTCCAGGCCCTTCGTCATCTTTGTAGCTCTTCTCTGCACACCTTCCTTTGTGCATAGGTTTTATTTGAAAGTAAATCCTTTGACTCCAATATGGCATATTACGTGTACATAGCAGTGGTGGTATTCAAAAGAAATTTTGACTGCCTATTCTGAGGGTGTGGCTTAGTGGGCATGGCATGGTTTGGTAGGCATGGCAGGGGAAGATTACTGCAAATTCCCCATTCCCTCCCGATCAGCTGGGACTCGGAAGGCAGAGAATAGATGGAGGGAGGGCCAGTCAGAGGCGGTATTTATCGGTCCTCTGAACAACTCAAAATTTGCGCTGCCGGTTCTCCAGAACTGGTCAGAACCTGCTGAATACCACCTCTGGTGCGTAAGTACACACATATACTGCCCATATCTATCACCAAACCCTACAACTCTTGGGTTGTATTACAGATATCAAATCAAATAGCTTTAACCAGTACAAGTAATGCAGATATGAGCTTAATAAACATCATGTTGTCTGGGTTATTTAATTGCTTGACAATGCAGATTACATTCTTAATCTCCACCTCTTTTTTCCCAACCACTGTAAAATAAAGCCCAGATTTGATAGTATTCTGTAGCTTCTTTCTGTTTAATCTTCAGCGTAAGTCTGTCCATTTCGGCACAATCCAGTATCTGAACACTTTTGAAGGCTTCAACATCTTATTTCTATCATGGTGCTAATCAGTGGTGGGTTTCAAAAATTTTTGGAGCCTCTTCTGTAGGTGTGGCCTGCTTTCCGGGTCCACTGGTGGAACCTCTTCTAACCGGTTCGGTAGATTTGACGAACCGGTTCTACCGAACTGGTGCAAACCGGTAGGAACCCACCTCTGGTGCTAATAAAAAAATAACTATAATACGTCTTATTCTACCAGCAAACACCTAATGTTCCTGTACTTATAATGCATTCCTGCAGCCGTCTCTTTAAATATAGTCCTTGGCTTATGACCACAATTGAACCCAAAGGTTCTGTTGCTAAGTGAGACAATGTTTAAGTGCATTTTGCCCTATTTTGCAGCCTTTCTTGCCACAGTTGTTAAGTGAACGACTGTAGTGATTCAATTAGTAACATGGTTGTGAAGTTCATCTGGCTTCCCCAGTGACTTTGCTTGTCAGAAAGTCACAAAATAGCAATAGCAATAGCAGTTAGACTTATATACCGCTTCATAGGGCTTTCAGCCCTCTCTAAGCGGTTTACAGAGTCAGCATATCGCCCCCAACAACAATCCGGGTCCTCATTTTACCCACCTCGGAAGGATGGAAGGCTGAGTCAACCCTGAGCCGGTGAGATTTGAACAGCCGAACTGCAGAACTGCAGTCAGCTGAAGTAGCCTGCAGTGCTGCATTTAACCACTGCGCCACCTCGGCTCATACGACCCCCGCATCATAAATATGAGTCAGATGCCAAGCATCTGAATTGTGACCAGGTGACCATGGGGATGCTGCAACCGTCATAAGTTTGAGAAAAACCACTTTTTTCCAGGGTCGCTGTAGCTTTGATCAGCCACTAAACAAACTGTCGTAAGTAAAGAACCTACCTGTAGTTTCTCTCTCTGCACATATATTATTGGCATGTTGGGTTTCTCCTTCATCCTTGCTGCTTTTAAAGAAATGCACCAATTGTAGGGCTCCTTCTTTCAAGGAATGGGAGAAGGAGAGGAAGACTGGGACAAGTTTGTGCAAAGTTTGCTTTCATTTAAATTTTGAAAGATTGACTTATACCCGCCGGAGCCAGGAGAAAAGAGTTTAATGAGTGTTGTTTAACTAATTGCCAATTATCTCTAAGCAGAATGGTAATTTCCAGCAGCTGTGTACAAAGCAAGGTTATATTCAATTTATACTTTGGTGTTGCCAAATTGGGTAGACAGAGACTTGTGGAAGCATCTTGGCACCATGTTTCTGGTTCTTTTTTTTCTTTTTAAAGAAATTATTATGGGTCTTCGGAAAAGGGAGAGAGGGTGAGTGCAGTGGAAACTGGATACCGCAGTGCGTATTTTTCATTCGTCGACAGAATCTACTTATAGAAGTTGGAGAGCGATATAAGACAGTCCCTTATTGCCAAATATCTGCACATGGGATCGTACAATTAATTGAGGAGGCTCACATCTGTGAGATTGCTTCAGGGGTGAAATCCAGCAGGTTCTGACAGGTTCTGGAGAACCAGCAGTGGAAATTTTAAGTTGTTCGGAAAATCCCACCTCTGGCTGTCCCCAGAATGGGTGGGAATGGAGATTTTGCAATATCCTTCCTCTGCCACACCCACCAAGCCTAGCCCACAGAATCGGTAGCAAAAAAAAAATTGAATCTCACCACTGGTTTGCTTCCTTCTTAATTTCCACAAGAATGACGTGTTCTTTTGTTGCAGCTATTGACTGATATATCCAAAATATAAGCTGTCTCTGCTGACTGGCTTGGGATCCCCCAATAGGGGGCGCCATTGCTGGGGTGGTTGATGAGGTAGAGCAGTGGTTCCCAATCTTGGCAACTTGAAGACTTGTGGACTTCAACTCCCAGAGTTCTCCAGCCAGAAGAGCTAGCTGGAGAATTCTGGGAGTTGAAGTCCACAAGTCTTAAAGTTGCCAAGTTTGGGAACCACTGAGGTAGAGAGAAGATCATCGTACCTTGTTCCCCCGTCTCTTTTTTTCTTTTTAGTTTTTAATCTTTCCTAATTTTTAATTGCTTTGTAATGTCGTCTTATTACGCTGTAAATAGTCAAAACAGTGAGGAGGAGGCATATAAATTTAATAATTAAATGCATGTTTATATATCTACATGTTCTATGAACTAAGGTTCTTGGCTAAGATGCTTCTATCCAGACATTCCATATTACCTTATTCATATAAATTTATTTTATGAGCTCTAACAGTTTTGGAAGTCAATGGTTTAGGGTGTCCAACCTTGGCAACTTTAAAACTTGTGGACTTCAACTTCATGGTAGCTGGGGAATTCTGGGAGTTGAAGTCCAGAAGTCTTAAAGCTGCCAACATTGGACCTTCCTGGTTTAGGGGAATTTTGACTGTTTATTAATCTGAATTGATGGGATGTAGTCAAAGACTCAAACCTTCATATCTTCATAATAATAATTTTTCAGACGATCCATGTGCCCTTAGGTCAATCTTGGTATCAGCGTGAGACCTTATCAATGAAGACTACCCAACTTCATTCAAGAGCTTCCTTCAAAGAAGTACACAATACCAGATCCAGAAACAGGACATGGTTCCAATGAAAATAAGTTGAGTACAAATTAAATTACTTTGCTATTTATTCCCCATAAAAGAGGCCAATGGCTCCCTTCTATTACAATTTAGAATTAAGTTTGGAGGTACTTCGTAGTCTTCAGATCTTCCTGGCTACTAAATCACCAGTGATGGTTCCATCGAAATACGATTCCCCCTTTCATTTTTCATGCCTTCCTGGGACTAAAAGCACTCAGAGACTTGACTTTGGGCAACTCTTCTGGCTGAATGTTGGTTAAAACATCAATTGGGGAAAATCTGACACAGACAGAAATCCTTCCGCTAAATTGTTTAGCAGCAGCAATTCGCAGAATGCCCCATTTGTCAACACCATTGCTAAAAAAAAACCTCTTGCCTCTTCAAATAGAATAGAATAGAATAGAATAGAATAGAATAGAATAGAATAGAATAGAGGAGAGGAGAGGAGAGGAGAGGAGAGGAGAGAACTGTTTAACTGTTTAACTGTTTAATAAATTTATAGGCCACCCAATCCCGAAGGACTCCGGGCAGCTTACAGAAATACATTTCAAAAATAAAAAATTAAAATAGAGAGAGTAAAAACAGATTAAAAGATCACTTCATACACTCAATCTAGGCGGAGCTGGACCTCGTACATGAGGTCAACAGCCCCAGGCCTGCCGGAATAGCCAGGTTTTAGTAGCCTTTCCGAAGGCCGCGAGAGTGGGAAGGGTCCGGATCTCCGGGGGTAGATCGTTCCATAGGGTCAGAGCGGCTACAGAGATTGCCCTCCCCCGGGGGGTCGCCAGATGACATTGTCCAGTCGATGGTACCCAGAGAAAGCCCACCCTGTGTGATCTTATCGGCCGTTGGGAGGTATGCGACAGAAAACGGTCTTGCAGATATCCAGGTCCTAGGCCATGTAGGGCTTTAAAGGTAATAACCAGCACCTTGAAACGCGTTCGGAGACCGATAGGAAGCCAGTGCAGCTCGCAGAGGATAGGTGTGACATGGGTGTATCTTGGTACACCCAGTATCGCTCACGCGGCTGCATTCTGGACCAATTGTAGTCTCCGAACACTCCTCAGGGGCAGCCCCATGTAGAGCAAAGAGAAGAGAAGAGAAGAGAAAAGAAGAGAAGAGAAGGGAAGAGAATTCTTTATTGGCCAAGTGTGATTGGACACACAAGGAATTTGTCTTTGGTGCAGATGGTCTCAGTGTACATAAGGAAAATAAAAATGCATTCATCAAGAATCAAAAGATACAACGCTTAGTGATAGTCAAGGTTACTAATAAGCTATCAAATCGTACTAGGAAACAAATAAAAACAATAGAATAGAATAGAATAGAATAGAATAGAATAGAATAGAATAGAATAGAATAGAATAGAATAGAATAGAATAGAATAGAATAGAATAGAATAGAATAGAATTCTTTATTGGCCAAGTGTGATTGGGCACACAAGGAATTTGTCTTTGGTGCAGATGCTCTCAGTGTTCATAAAAAGACAGGATACAGTCATCAAGAATCATAAGGTACAACACTTCATGATAGTCACAGGGTACAAATAAACAATCAAGAAACAATCAATATCAGTATCAATCGTAAGGATACAAGGAACAAAGTTACAGTCCTGCAGTCATAAGTGGGAGGAGGTGGGTGATAGAAACAATGAGAAGACTAATAGTAATAGTAATGCAGCCTTAGTGAATGGTTTGACAGTGGTGAGCGAATTATTTGTTTAGCAGAGTGATGGCATTTGGGGAAAAAACTGTTCTTGTGTCTTGTTGTTCTGGTGTGCAGTGCTCTATAGCATCGTTTTGAGGGTAGGAGTTTAAACAATTTACGTCCAAGATGTGAAGGGTCTGTAAATATTTTCATGGCCCTCTTTTTGACTCGTGCAGTGTACATGTCCTCAATGGAAGGCAGGTTGGCTGTAAATGTTTTGTTTTCTGAAGTTCTGATTATCCTCTAAAGTCTGCGTCTGTCTTGTTGGGTTGCAGAACCAAACCAGTGAATGTTGTTGCAGAAGCAAAAATCTAATCGCTGAAAATGTCACTTCCATCCTGTCTCCCACTAACCCAGCCCTTTCCCTCCAGCAGGCATTCTGACATCGGTTTTGTGCTGTAGGGTATATCTGTCTCATTGAGGCATGCTGTAACAACTCACGATTCGCCTTGTTTTGTCTGTTAACATTGTAGACCATGTTTCTAGGCTGGTAATAGTCAAAGGTTTAATTTTTTTTTTCTTTAAAAAAAAGGGGGGGACTCAAATACGAGTTTATATATAATGCCAGATTTTCTTAAGTGCCAGGGAAGATTTTCAGTGCCAATTTATTATTTAAACGTCCCTCCTGGCTCTGTCTCTTTGTCTCCTTGGAACAGGGAAAGCTACAGATCACTATAAACGTTAATCTTCTTATATTTTCAGGTATCAGATTCTGTTTGATGTTACCAAACATGTTGACTCCTATCTCAGTTGAGTGCGCAATCCAGACGTTGTTAGCATTAATCAAGTTTTGTCTGGATGCCTTCGCTTGCCAAACCCTATTTCTCTGATCTGCTTTATTCCCCCGTCTTCTACTTGAGGTGTGAATGTCCCATTTCAAGCATTGGAAGTTAGGTTATAGTTAAGGGGCCTCCAGTTTTTGCAATCTTTTAAAACCTGTGGACTTCGACTCCCAGAATTCCCCAACCAGACTGGATGACAGGAATTCTGGGAGTGGAAGGCTGTTAAAATATTCATGACTGGGAGAGACATGGGAACAAGATGCAGCCAATGAATAGGCATAGCAACTAAGTCAGCCAGTGGGAGCTTAAACAGATCTGAGTCTGTGCAGAGAATTGAAACAGAAACTTAAGCAGTCTGCTGCTCTGAGAAGTAAACTAACCGTCTGCCTGGGCTTGTCTGCTGATATGAAGCTAACTGCTTTTGTTTGTCTGTAACTCTCCTGCCTTGTGTTTACTTGGAAGAACCACCTGTTGCTATTGTACATTTACTCATCTATTCTTTTATATATATTTATCTATCAGCACAAATGCAACACAAATGTAACAAAGGCAACAGTAAAAATAATGGCTTTCTGTCTGGATTGTCTCCTGGGGTGAGCCGATAGACAGAGAAAGGAAGCAGTATGCTTCCTCCCATATTTGGCCATTCCAGGGGTTGTGACATAACACACACACACACACAGAGACAGACACACACACACACAGACATATTAATGAATCCAGCTGAATCAGTTATTGTTGTGCTTCTGGATTTGAATTTATGCAACAAACTCTGACAAAGTCCACAATTTTGAAAGATTGCAAAGATTGGAGGCCCCTGTTATAATTCTATATACTGCCTTCGTTCAGAGAGCCTAAGCTTCCTAAAAACTTATACTAAACTTATACTCTATTTTAGGGTATCTCTGCTTTTGGTGTGAATGGTATATTAGCCATGGATTTCTATAGCCCATACCACCATTTTCCACTCTCTGTCTTCCAGGCCAAATTCAGCTGTTCCTCACCACCGCTTTGTGAGGTAAACAGAAATTACCGATCGAAGCCAAGCTTTGTAATATGATGCAGAATTAAACATGAGGGAATGTAATGGTCCCACCGCATTGACAATTTCCAGCCTGAGAGATAAATCTTCTCCGAGTACATAAAAAATTGTGTTTTTGTTTACTTTCAAGTCCATGCTTCCAACATGGATATATGTACTTACATTCTCCTGTGTTAATTAGCGAGAGGCATGCTTTAAGCCCTAATCTCTCTTCCAAGGAACTTGGCTTAAAAAAACCTTTCTCCTCAATTACTTGATCGTGGCTGAGGACTGCTAATTAACAAGCGAATGTAAATAGCAATAAATTATGCTCAATTTTGATGTTTTCCATTTAGCAGAGTATTATGTTGCAAATGATATAGTGCATGCTTTAAGATCTCATTAATTTTGATGCAATAATGGAGAAGAATCCCTAAAGGAGTTTTTTAAGGTCTCCAGTATGAAAAGTATTAATTCAACAGTTGTGATTTAAGCCGTAAGCGCTGCTGAGGCAGGCATTTGCTGGCCGTGATTGATGTCTGTAATTGATTGACAGGCAGAGGTAAAGTCCAGGGCACCCATTTACAGGGTGGGTCACTCAAGATTCTGGATGTGTCCAGTTGGTACATCTAATGACTATGCTGGTCATCCCTTCTGTTGAAACTTCTTAGGGGGTTTTTCAATGTGAGAATAGTAATTTTTTAAATATATTTTTTATTATTTACATATAAGTATATCGAACACAGTGTGACCATCCTGGCATTCCATCCGCCATAGAAACCAAAGTGAAAGACAAATAACATATATACTACTTACACAGTGCTAGTCTTACACTATTATTTTTGACCAATGCATTTGTTCTAATACATATATAACAGTGGTGGGTTTCAAAAAATTTTGGAACCTACTCTGTGGGTGTGGCCTCCCTTGTGGGAGTGGCTTGCCGGCCATGTGACCTGGTGGGAGTGGCTTGACGGCCATGTGTTTTCTTTCTTTCTTTCTTTCTTTCTCTCTCTCTCTCTCTCTTTTTCCTTCCTTTTGTCTCTCTGTCCCTTTTTTCTATTTTTCTTTCATCTTTCTGTCACTCTTTTTCTTTTTTCTTTTTTTATTTATTTATTTCTTCCTTTCTTTCTCTTTCTTTGTCTTTCTCTCTCTGTCTTTGTCAGTCAGTCAGTCAGTCTGTCTCTTTCTCTTTCTCTCTCCCTCCCTCCCTCCCTCCCTCCCTCCCTCCCTCCCTCTCTCTCTCTCTCTCTCTCTCTCTCTGGCAGTGGTGGGTTTCAAAAAATTTTGGAACCTCTTCTGTAGGTGTGGCCTGCTTTCTGGGTCCGCTGGTGGGATCTCTTTTAAACGGTTTGGTAGATTTGACAAACCGGTTCTACCGAATAGGTGCACCTCTGATATATAATCTCTCATTTCAGGTCTACTTTTTTCATGTTCCAACTCGCACCTCATGTTTCCAGCCATTGATAAAATCTCTTCCACATGTCATAATATTCTGTCTCTCCTTTGTCTTTTAATTCTAACGTTAGTCTATCCATTTCTGCACATGTTAATATCTTCCTTATTATCTCCTTTTCTGAAGGGGTGTTTTCACTTTTCCATTGCTGTGCATACACCATTATCACTGCTATCAGGACGTGAAGTATTGACCCTTTTGCTATAGCCTTCTGTTATAATACCTAATAGAAATAATTCTGGCTTGAATTCTATACGTTGTCCAGCCATTTTTTTCTAGCCACATCTGAATTTCTAACCAAAACCTGATTGCTTTTTTACAGGTCTACCACATGTGGTAGTAGATGCCTGGTAATTGTTTACATTTCCAACATTTTGGGGATTAGAGTGGTAATTTTTAATTGGTGTGAATTATTCGAGTTAGGTCACTCAGAAAAATAAATAAATTCTATTTTGGAATCAAATATTATCATGTCCCACTTAGTTCATCAGACAGTTTTGAGGTTAGCTCATCTATACCAAAGTCTTCTTCAGGACCCCTGGACCTCTCTAAATCTATAAATCTCTCCATTTCCAGATTTCTCAATTACCGTCCCTGCCATAATTATGGGAAGAGAAGCCAAGATTCACTTAACAACCATGTTCCTAACTTAACGACTGCAATGATTCACTTAAAGTGGTTAGAAAGATTGTAAAATGAGGCAAAACACACTGAACAAATGCCTCGCTTAGCAACAGCTCAATTGTGGCCATAACGCAAGAGCTACCTGTATTTACAGGTGTGACTTGATAGAAGACAGGTGGGATCTGTATATCTTGCCTTCAGTATTTGTCGATATTTCATCCCTGCAGGTTTTTGAAGGAA